>NW_027472030.1:300000-493811 GCF_965638725.1 Aptenodytes patagonicus | reverse complement strand
ACTGAGAGCGAGCAAGGGCAAGACGTCGGCACCCTGAGGTGGCTAGCAAGGTCCCAGAGCGGGCAGTGTCTGATGGGGCTGTGGCGTCTACGAGTATACTGAGAGCGAGCAAGGAAGACGTCGGCACCCTGAGGTGGCTAGCAGGTTCAGAGCGGCAGTGTCTGTGGGGCTGTGGAAGGGCTGCCAAGGGAAGGTGAGGGCCAGCACCAGCTTGCAGTCCTGGCCCCTTTGGTGTGGGAGCAGGCGCTGGACGTTTTCCATTGGGAGCTGGGCTTTCTCAGGACTGAGAGCGAGCAAGGCAACAACGTCGGCACCCTGAGGTGGCTGGCAAGCTCAGAGCGGCAGTGTCTGTGGGGCTGTGGAAGGGCTGCCAAGGGAAGGTGAGGGCCAGCACCAGCTTGCAGTCCTGGCCCCTTTGGTGTGGGAGCAGGCGCTGGACGTTTTCCATTTGGGAGCTGGGCTTTTCTCAGGACTGAGAGCGAGCAAGGCAACACGTCGGCACCCTGAGGTGGCTGGCAAGTCAGAGCGGCAGTGTCTGTGGGGCTGTGGAAGGGCTGCCAAGGGAAGGTGAGGGCCAGCACCAGCTTGCAGTCCTGGCCCCTTTGGTGTGGGAGCAGGCGCTGGACGTTTTCCATTTGGGAGCTGGGCTTTCTCAGGACTGAGAGCGAGCAAGCAAACGACGTCGGCACCCTGAGGTGGCTGGCAGGTTCAGAGCAGCAGTGTCTGTGGGGCTGTGGAAGGGCTGCCAAGGGAAGGTGAGGGCCAGCACCAGCTTGCAGTCCTGGCCCCTTTGGTGTGGGAGCAGGCGCTGGACGTTTTCCATTTGGGAGCTGGGCTTTCTCAGGACTGAGAGCGAGCAAGGCAACAACGTCGGCACCCTGAGGTGGCTGGCAAGCTCAGAGCGGCAGTGTCTGTGGGGCTGTGGAAGGGCTGCCAAGGGAAGGTGAGGGCCAGCACCAGCTTGCAGTCCTGGCCCCTTTGGTGTGGGAGCAGGCGCTGGACGTTTTCCATTTGGGAGCTGGGCTTTCTCAGGACTGAGAGCGAGCAAGGCAACAACGTCGGCACCCTGAGGTGGCTGGCAAGCTCAGAGCGGCAGTGTCTGTGGGGCTGTGGAAGGGCTGCCAAGGGAAGGTGAGGGCCAGCACCAGCTTGCAGTCCTGGCCCCTTTGGTGTGGGAGCAGGCGCTGGACGTTTTCCATTTGGGAGCTGGGCTTTCTCAGGACTGAGAGCGAGCAAGGCAACAACGTCGGCACCCTGAGGTGGCTGGCAAGCTCAGAGCGGCAGTGTCTGTGGGGCTGTGGAAGGGCTGCCAAGGGAAGGTGAGGGCCAGCACCAGCTTGCAGTCCTGGCCCCTTTGGTGTGGGAGCAGGCGCTGGACGTTTTCCATTTGGGAGCTGGGCTTTCTCAGGACTGAGAGCGAGCAAGGCAACAACGTCGGCACCCTGAGGTGGCTGGCAAGCTCAGAGCGGCAGTGTCTGTGGGGCTGTGGAAGGGAAGGTGAGGGCCAGCAGCCAGCTTGCAGTCCTGGCCCCTTTGGTGTGGGAGCAGGCGCTGGACGTTTTCCATTTGGGAGCTGGGCTTTCTCAGGACTGAGAGCGAGCAAGGCAACAACGTCGGCACCCTGAGGTGGCTGGCAAGCTCAGAGCGGCAGTGTCTGTGGGGCTGTGGAAGGGCTGCCAAGGGAAGGTGAGGGCCAGCACAGCTTGCAGTCCTGGCCCCTTTGGTGTGGGAGCAGGCGCTGGACGTTTTCCATTTGGGAGCTGGGCTTTCTCAGGACTGAGAGCGAGCAAGGGGCAAAACGTCGGCACCCTGAGGTGGCTGGCAAGCTCAGAGCGGCAGTGTCTGTGGGGCTGTGGAAGGGCTGCTTTCGAGTATGGAAGGTGAGGGCCAGCACCAGCTTGCAGTCCTGGCCCCTTTGGTGTGGGAGCAGGCGCTGGACGTTTTCCATTTGGGAGCTGGGCTTTCTCAGGACTGAGAGCGAGCAAGGGAAAGACGTCGGCACCCTGAGGTGGCTGGCAAGCTCAGAGCGGCAGTGTCTGTGGGGCTGTGGAAGGGCTGCCAAGGGAAGGTGAGGGCCAGCACCAGCTTGCAGTCCTGGCCCCTTTGGTGTGGGAGCAGGCGCTGGACGTTTTCCATTTGGGAGCTGGGCTTTCTCAGGACTGAGAGCGAGCAAGGGAAAGACGTCGGCACCCTGAGGTGGCTGGCAAGCTCAGAGCGGCAGTGTCTGTGGGGCTGTGGAAGGGCTGCCAAGGGAAGGTGAGGGCCAGCACCAGCTTGCAGTCCTGGCCCCTTTGGTGTGGGAGCAGGCGCTGGACGTTTTCCATTTGGGAGCTGGGCTTTCTCAGGACTGAGAGCGAGCAAGGCAAAGACGTCGGCACCCTGAGGTGGCTGGCAAGCTCAGAGCGGCAGTGTCTGTGGGGCTGTGGAAGGGCTGCCAAGGGAAGGTGAGGGCCAGCACCAGCTTGCAGTCCTGGCCCCTTTGGTGTGGGAGCAGGCGCTGGACGTTTTCCATTTGGGAGCTGGGCTTTCTCAGGACTGAGAGCGAGCAAGGGAAAGACGTCGGCACCCTGAGGTGGCTAGCACAGTCTCAGAGCGGCAGTGTCTGTGGGGCTGTGGAAGGGCTGCCAAGGGAAGGTGAGGGCCAGCACCAGCTTGCAGTCCTGGCCCCTTTGGTGTGGGAGCAGGCGCTGGACGTTTTCCATTTGGGAGCTGGGCTTTCTCAGGACTGAGAGCGAGCAAGGCAACAACGTCGGCACCCTGAGGTGGCTGGCAAGCTCAGAGCGGCAGTGTCTGTGGGGCTGTGGAAGGGCTGCCAAGGGAAGGTGAGGGCCAGCACCAGCTTGCAGTCCTGGCCCCTTTGGTGTGGGAGCAGGCGCTGGACGTTTTCCATTTGGGAGCTGGGCTTTCTCAGGACTGAGAGCGAGCAAGGCAACAACGTCGGCACCCTGAGGTGGCTGGCAAGCTCAGAGCGGCAGTGTCTGTGGGGCTGTGGAAGGGCTGCCAAGGGAAGGTGAGGGCCAGCACCAGCTTGCAGTCCTGGCCCCTTTGGTGTGGGAGCAGGCGCTGGACGTTTTCCATTTGGGAGCTGGGCTTTCTCAGGACTGAGAGCGAGCAAGGCAACAACGTCGGCACCCTGAGGTGGCTGGCAAGCTCAGAGCGGCAGTGTCTGTGGGGCTGTGGAAGGGCTGCCAAGGGAAGGTGAGGGCCAGCACCAGCTTGCAGTCCTGGCCCCTTTGGTGTGGGAGCAGGCGCTAGACGTTTTCCATTTGGGAGCTGGGCTTTCTCAGGACTGAGAGCGAGCAAGGCAACAACGTCGGCACCCTGAGGTGGCTGGCAAGCTCAGAGCGGCAGTGTCTGTGGGGCTGTGGAAGGGCTGCCAAGGGAAGGTGAGGGCCAGCACCAGCTTGCAGTCCTGGCCCCTTTGGTGTGGGAGTCCGACAGTCTACCCCCCCCCCCCCCCCGAGGTGAGGAGCTTGGCAAGCTCCAGAGGCGGCAGTGTCGTGGGGGGCTTGTTGGAAGGCTGCCAAGGGAAGGTGAGGGCCAGACCAGCTTGCAGTCCTGGCAGTGTCTGTTGGGCTGTGGAAGGGCTCCGGCCAACCAGCTTGCAGTTTCCCCTTTTGGGAGCAGGAGCTGGACGTTTCCTTTGGAGCTGGGCTTTCTCAGGACTGAGAGCGAGCAAGGCAACAACGGTCGGCACCCTGAGGTGGCTGGCAAGCCAGAGCGGCAGTGTCTGTGGGGCTGTGGAAGGGCTGCCCAAGGGAAGGTGAGGGCCAGCACCAGCTTGCAGTCCTGGCCCCTTTGGTGTGGGAGCAGGCGCTGGACGTTTTCCATTTGGGAGCTGGGCTTTCTCAGGACTGAGAGCGAGCAAGGGAAAGACGTCGGCACCCTGAGGTGGCTGGCAAGCTCAGAGCGGCAGTGTCTGTGGGGCTGTGGAAGGGCTGCCAAGGGAAGGTGAGGGCCAGCACCAGCTTGCAGTCCTGGCCCCTTTGGTGTGGGAGCAGGCGCTGGACGTTTTCCATTTGGGAGCTGGGCTTTCTCAGGACTGAGAGCGAGCAAGGCAACAACGTCGGCACCCTGAGGTGGCTGGCAAGCTCAGAGCGGCAGTGTCTGTGGGGCTGTGGAAGGGCTGCCAAGGGAAGGTGAGGGCCAGCACCCAGCTTGCAGTCCCTGGCCTCTTTGGTGTGGGAGCAGGCGCTGGACGTTTTCCATTTGGGAGCTGGGCTTTCTCAGGACTGAGAGCGAGCAAGGCAACAACGTCGGCACCCTGAGGTGGCTGGCAAGCTCAGAGCGGCAGTGTCTGTGGGGCTGTGGAAGGGCTGCAAGGGAAGGTGAGGGCCAGCACCAGCTTGCAGTCCTGGCCCCTTTGGTGTGGGAGCAGGCGCTGGACGTTTTCCATTTGGGAGCCTGGGCTTTCTCAGGACTGAGAGCGAGCAAGGGAAAGACGTCGGCACCCTGAGGTGGCTGGCAAGCTCAGAGCGGCAGTGTCTGTGGGGCTGTGGAAGGGCTGCCAAGGGAAGGTGAGGGCCAGCACCAGCTTGCAGTCTGGCCCCTTTGGTGTGGGAGCAGGCGCTGGACGTTTTCCATTTGGGAGCTGGGCTTTCTCAGGACTGAGAGCGAGCAAGGCAAAACGTCGGCACCCTGAGGTGGCTGGCAAGCCAGAGCGGCAGTGTCTGTGGGGCTGTGGAAGGGCTGCCAAGGGAAGGTGAGGGCCAGCACCAGCTTGCAGTCCTGGCCCCTTTGGTGTGGGAGCAGGCGCTGGACGTTTTCCATTTGGGAGCTGGGCTTTCTCAGGACTGAGAGCGAGCAAGGGAAAGACGTCGGCACCCTGAGGTGGCTGGCAAGCTCAGAGCGGCAGTGTCTGTGGGGCTGTGGAAGGGCTGCCAAGGGAAGGTGAGGGCCAGCACCAGCTTGCAGTCTGGCCCCTTTGGTGTGGGAGCAGGCGCTGGACGTTTCCATTTGGGAGCTGGGCTTTCTCAGGACTGAGAGCGAGCAAGGCAACAACGTCGGCACCCTGAGGTGGCTGGCAAGCTCAGAGCGGCAGTGTCTGTGGGGCTGTGGAAGGGCTGCCAAGGGAAGGTGAGGGCCAGCACCAGCTTGCAGTCCTGGCCCCTTTGGTGTGGGAGCAGGCGCTGGACGTTTTCCATTTGGGAGCTGGGCTTTCTCAGGACTGAGAGCGAGCAAGGCAACAACGTCGGCACCCTGAGGTGGCTGGCAAGCCCAGAGCGGCAGTGTCTGTGGGGCTGTGGAAGGGCTGCCAAGGGAAGGTGAGGGCCAGCACCAGCTTGCAGTCCTGGCCCCTTTGGTGTGGGAGCAGGCGCTGGACGTTTTCCATTTGGGAGCTGGGCTTTCTCAGGACTGAGAGCGAGCAAGGCAACAACGTCGGCACCCTGAGGTGGCTGGCAAGCTCAGAGCGGCAGTGTCTGTGGGGCTGTGGAAGGGCTGCCAAGGGAAGGTGAGGGCCAGCACCAGCTTGCAGTCCTGGCCCCTTTGGTGTGGGAGCAGGCGCTGGACGTTTTCCATTTGGGAGCTGGGCTTTCTCAGGACTGAGAGCGAGCAAGGCAACAACGTCGGCACCCTGAGGTGGCTGGCAAGCTCGGAGCGGCAGTGTCTGTGGGGCTGTGGAAGGGCTGCCAAGGGAAGGTGAGGGCCAGCACCAGCTTGCAGTCCTGGCCCCTTTGGTGTGGGAGCAGGCGCTGGACGTTTTCCATTTGGGAGCTGGGCTTTCTCAGGACTGAGAGCGAGCAAGGCAACAACGTCGGCACCCTGAGGTGGCTGGCAAGCTCAGGAGCGGCAGTGTCTGTGGGGCTGTGGAAGGGCTGCCAAGGGAAGGTGAGGGCCAGCACCAGCTTGCAGTCCTGGCCCCTTTGGTGTGGGAGCAGGCGCTGGACGTTTTCCATTTGGGAGCTGGGCTTTCTCAGGACTGAGAGCGAGCAAGGCAACAACGTCGGCACCCTGAGGTGGCTGGCAAGCTCAGAGCGGCAGTGTCTGTGGGGCTGTGGAAGGGCTGCCAAGGGAAGGTGAGGGCCAGCACCAGCTTGCAGTCCTGGCCCCTTTGGTGTGGGAGCAGGCGCTGGACGTTTTCCATTTGGGAGCTGGGCTTTCTCAGGACTGAGAGCGAGCAAGGCAACAACGTCGGCACCCTGAGGTGGCTGGCAAGCTCAGAGCGGCAGTGTCTGTGGGGCTGTGGAAGGGCTGCCAAGGGAAGGTGAGGGCCAGCACCAGCTTGCAGTCCTGGCCCCTTTGGTGTGGGAGCAGGCGCTGGACGTTTTCCATTTGGGAGCTGGGCTTTCTCAGGACTGAGAGCGAGCAAGGCAACAACGTCGGCACCCTGAGGTGGCTGGCAAGCTCAGAGCGGCAGTGTCTGTGGGGCTGTGGAAGGGCTGCCAAGGGAAGGTGAGGGCCAGCACCAGCTTGCAGTCCTGGCCCCTTTGGGTGTGGGAGCAGGCGCTGGACGTTTTCCATTTGGGAGCTGGGCTTTCTCAGGACTGAGAGCGAGCAAGGAAAGACGTCGGCACCCTGAGGTGGCTGGCAAGCCCATAGCGGCAGTGTCTGCGGGGCTGTGGAAGGACTGCCAAGGGAAGGTGAGGGCCAGCACCAGCTTGCAGTCCTGGCCCCTTTGGTGTGGGAGCAGGCGCTGGACGTTTTCCATTTGGGAGCTGGGCTTTCTCAGGACTGAGAGCGAGCAAGGCAACAACGTCGGCACCCTGAGGTGGCTGGCAAGCCCATAGCGGCAGTGTCTGTGGGGCTGTGGAAGGGCTGCCAAGGGAAGGTGAGGGCCAGCACCAGCTTGCAGTCCTGGCCCCTTTGGTGTGGGAGCAGGTGCTGGACGTTTTCCATTTGGGAGCTGGGCTTTCTCAGGACTGAGAGCGAGCAAGGCAACAACGTCGGCACCCTGAGGTGGCTGGCAAGCCCAGAGCGGCAGTGTCTGTGGGGCTGTGGAAGGACTGCCAAGGGAAGGTGAGGGCCAGCACCAGCTTGCAGTCCTGGCCCCTTTGGTGTGGGAGCAGGCGCTGGACGTTTTCCATTTGGGAGCTGGGCTTTCTCAGGACTGAGAGCGAGCAAGGCAACAACGTCGGCACCCTGAGGTGGCTGGCAAGCCCAGAGCGGCAGTGTCTGTGGGGCTGTGGAAGGGCTGCCAAGGGAAGGTGAGGGCCAGCACCAGCTTGCAGTCCTGGCCCCTTTGGTGTGGGAGCAGGCGCTGGACGTTTTCCATTTGGGAGCTGGGCTTTCTCAGGACTGAGAGCGAGCAAGGCAACAACGTCAGCACCCTGAGGTGGCTGGCAAGCCCATAGCGGCAGTGTCTGTGGGGCTGTGGAAGGGCTGCCAAGGGAAGGTGAGGGCCAGCACCAGCTTGCAGTCCTGGCCCCTTTGGTGTGGGAGCAGGTGCTGGACGTTTTCCATTTGGGAGCTGGGCTTTCTCAGGACTGAGAGCGAGCAAGGGAAAGACGTCGGCACCCTGAGGTGGCTGGCAAGCCCAGAGCGGCAGTGTCTGTGGGGCTGTGGAAGGGACTGCCAAGGGAAGGTGAGGGCCAGCACCAGCTTGCAGTCCTGGCCCCTTTGGTGTGGGAGCAGGCGCTGGACGTTTTCCATTTGGGAGCTGGGCTTTCTCAGGACTGAGAGCGAGCAAGGCAACAACGTCGGCACCCTGAGGTGGCTGGCAAGCCCAGAGCGGCAGTGTCTGTGGGGCTGTGGAAGGGCTGCCAAGGGAAGGTGAGGGCCAGCACCAGCTTGCAGTCCTGGCCCCTTTGGTGTGGGAGCAGGCGCTGGACGTTTTCCATTTGGGAGCTGGGCTTTCTCAGGACTGAGAGCGAGCAAGGCAACAACGTCAGCACCCTGAGGTGGCTGGCAAGCCCATAGCGGCAGTGTCTGTGGGGCTGTGGAAGGGCTGCCAAGGGAAGGTGAGGGCCAGCACCAGCTTGCAGTCCTGGCCCCTTTGGTGTGGGAGCAGGCGCTGGACGTTTTCCATTTGGGAGCTGGGCTTTCTCAGGACTGAGAGCGAGCAAGGCAACAACGTCGGCACCCTGAGGTGGCTGGCAAGCTCAGAGCGGCAGTGTCTGTGGGGCTGTGGAAGGGCTGCCAAGGGAAGGTGAGGGCCAGCACCAGCTTGCAGTCCTGGCCCCTTTGGTGTGGGGAGCAGGCGCTGGACGTTTTCCATTTGGGAGCTGGGCTTTCTCAGGACTGAGAGCGAGCAAGGGAAAGACGTCGGCACCCTGAGGTGGCTGGCAAGCTCAGAGCGGCAGTGTCTGTGGGGCTGTGGAAGGGCTGCCAAGGGAAGGTGAGGGCCAGCACCAGCTTGCAGTTCTGGCCCCTTTGGTGTGGGAGCAGGCGCTGGACGTTTTCCATTTGGGAGCTGGGCTTTCTCAGGACTGAGAGCGAGCAAGGCAACAACGTCGGCACCCTGAGGTGGCTGGCAAGCCCAGAGCGGCAGTGTCTGTGGGGCTGTGGAAGGGCTGCCAAGGGAAGGTGAGGGCCAGCACCAGCTTGCAGTCCTGGCCCCTTTGGTGTGGGAGCAGGCGCTGGGACGTTTTCCATTTGGGAGCTGGGCTTTCTCAGGACTGAGAGCGAGCAAGGGAAAGACGTCGGCACCCTGAGGTGGCTAGCAGGTTCAGAGCAGCAGTGTCTGTGGGGCTGTGGAAGGGCTGCCAAGGGAAGGTGAGGGCCAGCACCAGCTTGCAGTCCTGGCCCCTTTGGTGTGGGAGCAGGCGCTGGACGTTTTCCATTTGGGAGCTGGGCTTTCTCAGGACTGAGAGCGAGCAAGGCAACAACGTCGGCACCCTGAGGTGGCTGGCAAGCTCAGAGCGGCAGTGTCTGTGGGGCTGTGGAAGGGCTGCCAAGGGAAGGTGAGGGCCAGCACCAGCTTGCAGTCCTGGCCCCTTTGGTGTGGGAGCAGGCGCTGGACGTTTTCCATTTGGGAGCTGGGCTTTCTCAGGACTGAGAGCGAGCAAGGCAACAACGTCGGCACCCTGAGGTGGCTGGCAAGCTCAGAGCGGCAGTGTCTGTGGGGCTGTGGAAGGGCTGCCAAGGAAGGTGAGGGCCAGCACCAGCTTGCAGTCCTGGCCCCTTTGGTGTGGGAGCAGGCGCTGGACGTTTTCCATTTGGGAGCTGGGCTTTCTCAGGACTGAGAGCGAGCAAGGCAACAACGTCGGCACCCTGAGGTGGCTGGCAAGCTCAGAGCGGCAGTGTCTGTGGGGCTGTGGAAGGGCTGCCAAGGGAAGGTGAGGGCCAGCACCAGCTTGCAGTCCTGGCCCCTTTGGTGTGGGAGCAGGCGCTGGACGTTTTCCATTTGGGAGCTGGGCTTTCTCAGGACTGAGAGCGAGCAAGGGAAAGACGTCGGCACCCTGAGGTGGCTAGCAGGTTCAGAGCGGCAGTGTCTGTGGGGCTGTGGGAAGGGCTGCCAAGGGAAGGTGAGGGCCAGCACCAGCTTGCAGTCCTGGCCCCTTTGGTGTGGGAGCAGGCGCTGGACGTTTTCCCATTTGGGAGCTGGGCTTTCTCAGGACTGAGAGCGAGCAAGGCAACAACGTCGGCACCCTGAGGTGGCTGGCAAGCTCAGAGCGGCAGTGTCTGTGGGGCTGTGGAAGGGCTGCCAAGGGAAGGTGAGGGCCAGCACCAGCTTGCAGTCCTGGCCCCTTTGGTGTGGGAGCAGGCGCTGGACGTTTTCCATTTGGGAGCTGGGCTTTCTCAGGACTGAGAGCGAGCAAGGCAACAACGTCGGCACCCTGAGGTGCTGGCAAAGCCCAGAGCGGCAGTGTCTGTGGGGCTGTGGAAGGGCTGCCAAGGGAAGGTGAGGGCCAGCACCAGCTTGCAGTCCTGGCCCCTTTGGTGTGGGAGCAGGCGCTGGACGTTTTCCATTTGGGAGCTGGGCTTTCTCAGGACTGAGAGCGAGCAAGGCAACAACGTCGGCACCCTGAGGTGGCTGGCAAGCTCAGAGCGGCAGTGTCTGTGGGGCTGTGGAAGGGCTGCCAAGGGAAGGTGAGGGCCAGCAACAGCTTGCAGTCCTGGCCCCTTTGGTGTGGGAGCAGGCGCTGGACGTTTTCCATTTGGGAGCTGGGCTTTCTCAGGACTGAGAGCGAGCAAGGCAACAACGTCGGCACCCTGAGGTGGCTGGCAAGCCCAGAGCGGCAGTGTCTGTGGGGCTGTGGAAGGGCTGCCAAGGGAAGGTGAGGGCCAGCACCAGCTTGCAGTCCTGGCCCCTTTGGTGTGGGAGCAGGCGCTGGACGTTTTCCATTTGGGAGCTGGGCTTTCTCAGGACTGAGAGCGAGCAAGGCAACAACGTCGGCACCCTGAGGTGGCTGGCAAGCTCAGAGCGGCAGTGTCTGTGGGGCTGTGGAAGGGCTGCCAAGGGAAGGTGAGGGCCAGCACCAGCTTGCAGTCCTGGCCCCTTTGGTGTGGGAGCAGGCGCTGGACGTTTTCCATTTGGGAGCTGGGCTTTCGGAGGACTGAGAGCGAGCAAGGGAAAGACGTCGGCACCCTGAGGTGGCTGGCAAGCTCAGAGCGGCAGTGTCTGTGGGGCTGTGGAAGGGCTGCCAAGGGAAGGTGAGGGCCAGCACCAGCTTGCAGTCCTGGCCCCTTTGGTGTGGGAGCAGGCGCTGGACGTTTTCCATTTGGGAGCTGGGCTTTCTCAGGACTGAGAGCGAGCAAGGCAACAACGTCGGCACCCTGAGGTGGCTGGCAAGCTCAGAGCGGCAGTGTCTGTGGGGCTGTGGAAGGGCTGCCAAGGGAAGGTGAGGGCCAGCACCAGCTTGCAGTCCTGGCCCCTTTGGTGTGGGAGCAGGCGCTGGACGTTTTCCATTTGGGAGCTGGGCTTTCTCAGGACTGAGAGCGAGCAAGGCAACAACGTCGGCACCCTGAGGTGGCTGGCAAGCTCAGAGCGGCAGTGTCTGTGGGGCTGTGGAAGGGCTGCCAAGGGAAGGTGAGGGCCAGCATCAGCTTGCAGTCCTGGCCCCTTTGGTGTGGGAGCAGGCGCTGGACGTTTTCCATTTGGGAGCTGGGCTTTCTCAGGACTGAGAGCGAGCAAGGGAAAGACGTCGGCACCCTGAGGTGGCTGGCAAGCCCATAGCGGCAGTGTCTGCGGGGCTGTGGAAGGACTGCCAAGGGAAGGTGAGGGCCAGCACCAGCTTGCAGTCCTGGCCCCTTTGGTGTGGGAGCAGGCGCTGGACGTTTTCCATTTGGGAGCTGGGCTTTCTCAGGACTGAGAGCGAGCAAGGCAACAACGTCGGCACCCTGAGGTGGCTGGCAAGCCCATAGCGGCAGTGTCTGTGGGGCTGTGGAAGGGCTGCCAAGGGAAGGTGAGGGCCAGCACCAGCTTGCAGTCCTGGCCCCTTTGGTGTGGGAGCAGGCGCTGGACGTTTTCCATTTGGGAGCTGGGCTTTCTCAGGACTGAGAGCGAGCAAGGCAACAACGTCGGCACCCTGAGGTGGCTGGCAAGCCCATAGCGGCAGTGTCTGTGGGGCTGTGGAAGGGCTGCCAAGGGAAGGTGAGGGCCAGCACCAGCTTGCAGTCCTGGCCCCTTTGGTGTGGGAGCAGGCGCTGGACGTTTTCCATTTGGGAGCTGGGCTTTCTCAGGACTGAGAGCGAGCAAGGCAACAACGTCGGCACCCTGAGGTGGCTGGCAAGCCCAGAGCGGCAGTGTCTGTGGGGCTGTGGAAGGACTGCCAAGGGAAGGTGAGGGCCAGCACCAGCTTGCAGTCCTGGCCCCTTTGGTGTGGGAGCAGGCGCTGGACGTTTTCCATTTGGGAGCTGGGCTTTCTCAGGACTGAGAGCGAGCAAGGCAACAACGTCGGCACCCTGAGGTGGCTGGCAAGCCCAGAGCGGCAGTGTCTGTGGGGCTGTGGAAGGGCTGCCAAGGGAAGGTGAGGGCCAGCACCAGCTTGCAGTCCTGGCCCCTTTGGTGTGGGAGCAGGCGCTGGACGTTTTCCATTTGGGAGCTGGGCTTTCTCAGGACTGAGAGCGAGCAAGGCAACAACGTCGGCACCCTGAGGTGGCTGGCAAGCCCAGAGCGGCAGTGTCTGTGGGGCTGTGGAAGGACTGCCAAGGGAAGGTGAGGGCCAGCACCAGCTTGCAGTCCTGGCCCCTTTGGTGTGGGAGCAGGCGCTGGACGTTTTCCATTTGGGAGCTGGGCTTTCTCAGGACTGAGAGCGAGCAAGGGAAAGACGTCGGCACCCTGAGGTGGCTGGCAAGGCCAGAGCGGCAGTGTCTGTGGGGCTGTGGAAGGGCTGCCAAGGGAAGGTGAGGGCCAGCACCAGCTTGCAGTCCTGGCCCCTTTGGTGTGGGAGCAGGCGCTGGACGTTTTCCATTTGGGAGCTGGGCTTTCTCAGGACTGAGAGCGAGCAAGGCAACAACGTCAGCACCCTGAGGTGGCTGGCAAGCCCATAGCGGCAGTGTCTGTGGGGCTGTGGAAGGGCTGCCAAGGGAAGGTGAGGGCCAGCACCAGCTTGCAGTCCTGGCCCCTTTGGTGTGGGAGCAGGCGCTGGACGTTTTCCATTTGGGAGCTGGGCTTTCTCAGGACTGAGAGCGAGCAAGGCAACAACGTCGGCACCCTGAGGTGGCTGGCAAGCTCAGAGCGGCAGTGTCTGTGGGGCTGTGGAAGGGCTGCCAAGGGAAGGTGAGGGCCAGCACCAGCTTGCAGTCCTGGCCCCTTTGGTGTGGGAGCAGGCGCTGGACATTTTCCATTTGGGAGCTGGGCTTTCTCAGGACTGAGAGCGAGCAAGGGAAAGACGTCGGCACCCTGAGGTGGCTGGCAAGCTCAGAGCGGCAGTGTCTGTGGGGCTGTGGAAGGGCTGCCAAGGGAAGGTGAGGGCCAGCACCAGCTTGCAGTTCTGGCCCCTTTGGTGTGGGAGCAGGCGCTGGACGTTTTCCATTTGGGAGCTGGGCTTTCTCAGGACTGAGAGCGAGCAAGGCAACAACGTCGGCACCCTGAGGTGGCTGGCAAGCCCAGAGCGGCAGTGTCTGTGGGGCTGTGGAAGGGCTGCCAAGGGAAGGTGAGGGCCAGCACCAGCTTGCAGTCCTGGCCCCTTTGGTGTGGGAGCAGGCGCTGGACGTTTTCCATTTGGGAGCTGGGCTTTCTCAGGACTGAGAGCGAGCAAGGCAACAACGTCGGCACCCTGAGGTGGCTGGCAAGCTCAGAGCGGCAGTGTCTGTGGGGCTGTGGAAGGGCTGCCAAGGGAAGGTGAGGGCCAGCACCAGCTTGCAGTCCTGGCCCCTTTGGTGTGGGAGCAGGCGCTGGACGTTTTCCATTTGGGAGCTGGGCTTTCTCAGGACTGAGAGCGAGCAAGGCAACAACGTCGGCACCCTGAGGTGGCTGGCAAGCTCAGAGCGGCAGTGTCTGTGGGGCTGTGGAAGGGCTGCCAAGGGAAGGTGAGGGCCAGCACCAGCTTGCAGTCCTGGCCCCTTTGGTGTGGGAGCAGGCGCTGGACGTTTTCCATTTGGGAGCTGGGCTTTCTCAGGACTGAGAGCGAGCAAGGCAACAACGTCGGCACCCTGAGGTGGCTGGCAAGCTCAGAGCGGCAGTGTCTGTGGGGCTGTGGAAGGGCTGCCAAGGGAAGGTGAGGGCCAGCACCAGCTTGCAGTCCTGGCCCCTTTGGTGTGGGAGCAGGCGCTGGACGTTTTCCATTTGGGAGCTGGGCTTTCTCAGGACTGAGAGCGAGCAAGGGAAAGACGTCGGCACCCTGAGGTGGCTGGCAAGCTCAGAGCGGCAGTGTCTGTGGGGCTGTGGAAGGGCTGCCAAGGGAAGGTGAGGGCCAGCACCAGCTTGCAGTCCTGGCCCCTTTGGTGTGGGAGCAGGCGCTGGACGTTTTCCATTTGGGAGCTGGGCTTTCTCAGGACTGAGAGCGAGCAAGGCAACAACGTCGGCACCCTGAGGTGGCTGGCAAGCCCATAGCGGCAGTGTCTGTGGGGCTGTGGAAGGGCTGCCAAGGGAAGGTGAGGGCCAGCACCAGCTTGCAGTCCTGGCCCCTTTGGTGTGGGAGCAGGCGCTGGACGTTTTCCATTTGGGAGCTGGGCTTTCTCAGGACTGAGAGCGAGCAAGGCAACAACGTCGGCACCCTGAGGTGGCTGGCAAGCTCAGAGCGGCAGTGTCTGTGGGGCTGTGGAAGGGCTGCCAAGGGAAGGTGAGGGCCAGCACCAGCTTGCAGTCCTGGCCCCTTTGGTGTGGGAGCAGGCGCTGGACGTTTTCCATTTGGGAGCTGGGCTTTCTCAGGACTGAGAGCGAGCAAGGCAACAACGTCGGCACCCTGAGGTGGCTGGCAAGCCCATAGCGGCAGTGTCTGTGGGGCTGTGGAAGGGCTGCCAAGGGAAGGTGAGGGCCAGCACCAGCTTGCAGTCCTGGCCCCTTTGGTGTGGGAGCAGGCGCTGGACGTTTTCCATTTGGGAGCTGGGCTCTGGCAGTGCTGAGAGCGAGCAAGGGAAAGACGTCGGCACCCTGAGGTGGCTGGCAAGCTCAGAGCGGCAGTGTCTGTGGGGCTGTGGAAGGGCTGCCAAGGGAAGGTGAGGGCCAGCACCAGCTTGCAGTCCTGGCCCCTTTGGTGTGGGAGCAGGTGCTGGACGTTTTCCATTTGGGAGCTGGGCTTTCGGAGGACTGAGAGCGAGCAAGGCAACAACGTCGGCACCCTGAGGTGGCTGGCAAGCTCAGAGCGGCAGTGTCTGTGGGGCTGTGGAAGGGCTGCCAAGGGAAGGTGAGGGCCAGCACCAGCTTGCAGTCCTGGCCCCTTTGGTGTGGGAGCAGGCGCTGGACGTTTTCCATTTGGGAGCTGGGCTTTCTCAGGACTGAGAGCGAGCAAGGCAACAACGTCGGCACCCTGAGGTGGCTGGCAAGCCCATAGCGGCAGTGTCTGTGGGGCTGTGGAAGGGCTGCCAAGGGAAGGTGAGGGCCAGCACCAGCTTGCAGTCCTGGCCCCTTTGGTGTGGGAGCAGGCGCTGGACGTTTTCCATTTGGGAGCTGGGCTTTCTCAGGACTGAGAGCGAGCAAGGCAACAACGTCGGCACCCTGAGGCGGCTGGCAAGCCCAGAGCGGCAGTGTCTGTGGGGCTGTGGAAGGGCTGCCAAGGGAAGGTGAGGGCCAGCACCAGCTTGCAGTCCTGGCCCCTTTGGTGTGGGAGCAGGCGCTGGACGTTTTCCATTTGGGAGCTGGGCTTTCTCAGGACTGAGAGCGAGCAAGGCAACAACGTCGGCACCCTGAGGTGGCTGGCAAGCTCAGAGCGGCAGTGTCTGTGGGGCTGTGGAAGGGCTGCCAAGGGAAGGTGAGGGCCAGCACCAGCTTGCAGTCCTGGCCCCTTTGGTGTGGGAGCAGGCGCTGGACGTTTTCCATTTGGGAGCTGGGCTTTCTCAGGACTGAGAGCGAGCAAGGCAACAACGTCGGCACCCTGATGTGGCTGGCAAGCTCAGAGCGGCAGTGTCTGTGGGGCTGTGGAAGGGCTGCCAAGGGAAGGTGAGGGTCAGCACCAGCTTGCAGTCCTGGCCCCTTTGGTGTGGGAGCAGGCGCTGGACGTTTTCCATTTGGGAGCTGGGCTTTCTCAGGACTGAGAGCGAGCAAGGCAACAACGTCGGCACCCTGAGGTGGCTGGCAAGCCCATAGCGGCAGTGTCTGTGGGGCTGTGGAAGGGCTGCCAAGGGAAGGTGAGGGCCAGCACCAGCTTGCAGTCCTGGCCCCTTTGGTGTGGGAGCAGGCGCTGGACGTTTTCCATTTGGGAGCTGGGCTCTGGCAGTGCTGAGAGCGAGCAAGGGAAAGACGTCGGCACCCTGAGGTGGCTGGCAAGCCCAGAGCGGCAGTGTCTGTGGGGCTGTGGAAGGACTGCCAAGGGAAGGTGAGGGCCAGCACCAGCTTGCAGTCCTGGCCCCTTTGGTGTGGGAGCAGGCGCTGGACGTTTTCCATTTGGGAGCTGGGCTTTCTCAGGACTGAGAGCGAGCAAGGGAAAGACGTCGGCACCCTGAGGTGGCTGGCAAGCCCAGAGCGGCAGTGTCTGTGGGGCTGTGGAAGGACTGCCAAGGGAAGGTGAGGGCCAGCACCAGCTTGCAGTCCTGGCCCCTTTGGTGTGGGAGCAGGCGCTGGACGTTTTCCATTTGGGAGCTGGGCTTTCTCAGGACTGAGAGCGAGCAAGGGAAAGACGTCGGCACCCTGAGGTGGCTGGCAAGCTCGGAGCGGCAGTGTCTGTGGGGCTGTGGAAGGGCTGCCAAGGGAAGGTGAGGGCCAGCACCAGCTTGCAGTCCTGGCCCCTTTGGTGTGGGAGCAGGCGCTGGACGTTTTCCATTTGGGAGCTGGGCTTTCTCAGGACTGAGAGCGAGCAAGGGCAAGACGTCGGCACCCTGAGGTGGCTGGCAAGCCCAGAGCAGCAGTGTCTGTGGGGCTGTGGAAGGACTGCCAAGGGAAGGTGAGGGCCAGCACCAGCTTGCAGTCCTGGCCCCTTTGGTGTGGGAGCAGGCGCTGGACGTTTTCCATTTGGGAGCTGGGCTTTCTCAGGACTGAGAGCGAGCAAGGGAAAGACGTCGGCACCCTGAGGTGGCTGGCAAGCCCAGAGCGGCAGTGTCTGTGGGGCTGTGGAAGGGCTGCCAAGGGAAGGTGAGGGCCAGCACCAGCTTGCAGTCCTGGCCCCTTTGGTGTGGGAGCAGGCGCTGGACGTTTTCCATTTGGGAGCTGGGCTTTCTCAGGACTGAGAGCGAGCAAGGGAAAGACGTCGGCACCCTGAGGTGGCTGGCAAGCCCAGAGCGGCAGTGTCTGTGGGGCTGTGGAAGGGCTGCCAAGGGAAGGTGAGGGCCAGCACCAGCTTGCAGTCCTGGCCCCTTTGGTGTGGGAGCAGGCGCTGGACGTTTTCCATTTGGGAGCTGGGCTTTCTCAGGACTGAGAGCGAGCAAGGGAAAGACGTCGGCACCCTGAGGCGGCTGGCAAGCCCATAGCGGCAGTGTCTGTGGGGCTGTGGAAGGACTGCCAAGGGAAGGTGAGGGCCAGCACCAGCTTGCAGTCCTGGCCCCTTTGGTGTGGGAGCAGGCGCTGGACGTTTTCCATTTGGGAGCTGGGCTTTCTCAGGACTGAGAGCGAGCAAGGCAACAACGTCGGCACCCTGAGGTGGTTGGCAAGCCCAGAGCGGCAGTGTCTGTGGGGCTGTGGAAGGGCTGCCAAGGGAAGGTGAGGGCCAGCACCAGCTTGCAGTCCTGGCCCCTTTGGTGTGGGAGCAGGCGCTGGACGTTTTCCATTTGGGAGCTGGGCTTTCTCAGGACTGAGAGCGAGCAAGGGAAAGACGTCGGCACCCTGAGGTGGCTGGCAAGCTCAGAGCGGCAGTGTCTGTGGGGCTGTGAAAGGACTGCCAAGGGAAGGTGAGGGCCAGCACCAGCTTGCAGTCCTGGCCCCTTTGGTGTGGGAGCAGGCGCTGGACGTTTTCCATTTGGGAGCTGGGCTTTCTCAGGACTGAGAGCGAGCAAGGCAACAACGTCGGCACCCTGAGGTGGCTGGCAAGCCCATAGCGGCAGTGTCTGTGGGGCTGTGGAAGGGCTGCCAAGGGAAGGTGAGGGCCAGCACCAGCTTGCAGTCCTGGCCCCTTTGGTGTGGGAGCAGGCGCTGGACGTTTTCCATTTGGGAGCTGGGCTTTCTCAGGACTGAGAGCGAGCAAGGCAACAACGTCGGCACCCTGAGGTGGCTGGCAAGCCCAGAGCGGCAGTGTCTGTGGGGCTGTGGAAGGGCTGCCAAGGGAAGGTGAGGGCCAGCACCAGCTTGCAGTCCTGGCCCCTTTGGTGTGGGAGCAGGCGCTGGACGTTTTCCATTTGGGAGCTGGGCTTTCTCAGGACTGAGAGCGAGCAAGGCAACAACGTCGGCACCCTGAGGTGGCTGGCAAGCCCATAGCGGCAGTGTCTGTGGGGCTGTGGAAGGGCTGCCAAGGGAAGGTGAGGGCCAGCACCAGCTTGCAGTCCTGGCCCCTTTGGTGTGGGAGCAGGCGCTGGACGTTTTCCATTTGGGAGCTGGGCTTTCTCAGGACTGAGAGCGAGCAAGGCAACAACGTCGGCACCCTGAGGTGGCTGGCAAGCCCATAGCGGCAGTGTCTGTGGGGCTGTGGAAGGGCTGCCAAGGGAAGGTGAGGGCCAGCACCAGCTTGCAGTCCTGGCCCCTTTGGTGTGGGAGCAGGCGCTGGACGTTTTCCATTTGGGAGCTGGGCTTTCTCAGGACTGAGAGCGAGCAAGGCAACAACGTCAGCACCCTGAGGTGGCTGGCAAGCCCAGAGCGGCAGTGTCTGTGGGGCTGTGGAAGGGCTGCCAAGGGAAGGTGAGGGCCAGCACCAGCTTGCAGTCCTGGCCCCTTTGGTGTGGGAGCAGGCGCTGGACGTTTTCCATTTGGGAGCTGGGCTTTCTCAGGACTGAGAGCGAGCAAGGCAACAACGTCGGCACCCTGAGGTGGCTGGCAAGCCCATAGCGGCAGTGTCTGAGGGGCTGTGGAAGGGCTGCCAAGGGAAGGTGAGGGCCAGCACCAGCTTGCAGTCCTGGCCCCTTTGGTGTGGGAGCAGGCGCTGGACGTTTTCCATTTGGGAGCTGGGCTTTCTCAGGACTGAGAGCGAGCAAGGCAACAACGTCGGCACCCTGAGGTGGCTGGCAAGCTCAGAGCGGCAGTGTCTGTGGTGCTGTGGAAGGGTTGCCAAGGGAAGGTGAGGGCCAGCACCAGCTTGCAGTCCTGGCCCCTTTGGTGTGGGAGCAGGCGCTGGACGTTTTCCATTTGGGAGCTGGGCTTTCTCAGGACTGAGAGCGAGCAAGGCAACAACGTCGGCACCCTGAGGTGGCTGGCAAGCTCGGAGCGGCAGTGTCTGTGGGGCTGTGGAAGGGCTGCCAAGGGAAGGTGAGGGCCAGCACCAGCTTGCAGTCCTGGCCCCTTTGGTGTGGGAGCAGGCGCTGGACGTTTTCCATTTGGGAGCTGGGCTCTGGCAGTGCTGAGAGCGAGCAAGGGAAAGACGTCGGCACCCTGAGGTGGCTGGCAAGCTCGGAGCGGCAGTGTCTGTGGGGCTGTGGAAGGGCTGCCAAGGGAAGGTGAGGGCCAGCACCAGCTTGCAGTCCTGGCCCCTTTGGTGTGGGAGCAGGCGCTGGACGTTTTCCATTTGGGAGCTGGGCTTTCTCAGGACTGAGAGCGAGCAAGGCAACAACGTCGGCACCCTGAGGTGGCTGGCAAGCCCAGAGCGGCAGTGTCTGTGGGGCTGTGGAAGGGCTGCCAAGGGAAGGTGAGGGCCAGCACCAGCTTGCAGTCCTGGCCCCTTTGGTGTGGGAGCAGGCGCTGGACGTTTTCCATTTGGGAGCTGGGCTTTCTCAGGACTGAGAGCGAGCAAGGCAAAGACGTTGGCACCCTGAGGTGGCTGGCAAGCCCATAGCGGCAGTGTCTGTGGGGCTGTGGAAGGGCTGCCAAGGGAAGGTGAGGGCCAGCACCAGCTTGCAGTCCTGGCCCCTTTGGTGTGGGAGCAGGCGCTGGACGTTTTCCATTTGGGAGCTGGGCTTTCTCAGGACTGAGAGCGAGCAAGGCAACAACGTCGGCACCCTGAGGTGGCTGGCAAGCCCAGAGCGGCAGTGTCTGTGGGGCTGTGGAAGGGCTGCCAAGGGAAGGTGAGGGCCAGCACCCGCTTGCAGTCCTGGCCCCTTTGGTGTGGGAGCAGGCGCTGGACGTTTTCCATTTGGGAGCTGGGCTTTCTCAGGACTGAGAGCGAGCAAGGGAAAGACGTCGGCACCCTGAGGTGGCTGGCAAGCTCAGAGCGGCAGTGTCTGTGGGGCTGTGGAAGGACTGCCAAGGGAAGGTGAGGGCCAGCACCAGCTTGCAGTCCTGGCCCCTTTGGTGTGGGAGCAGGCGCTGGACGTTTTCCATTTGGGAGCTGGGCTTTCTCAGGACTGAGAGCGAGCAAGGCAACAACGTCGGCACCCTGAGGTGGCTGGCAAGCCCAGAGCGGCAGTGTCTGTGGGGCTGTGGAAGGGCTGCCAAGGGAAGGTGAGGGCCAGCACCAGCTTGCAGTCCTGGCCCCTTTGGTGTGGGAGCAGGCGCTGGACGTTTTCCATTTGGGAGCTGGGCTTTCTCAGGACTGAGAGCGAGCAAGGCAACAACGTCAGCACCCTGAGGTGGCTGGCAAGCCCAGAGCGGCAGTGTCTGTGGGGCTGTGGAAGGGCTGCCAAGGGAAGGTGAGGGCCAGCACCAGCTTGCAGTCCTGGCCCCTTTGGTGTGGGAGCAGGCGCTGGACGTTTTCCATTTGGGAGCTGGGCTTTCTCAGGACTGAGAGCGAGCAAGGCAACAACGTCGGCACCCTGAGGTGGCTGGCAAGCCCATAGCGGCAGTGTCTGTGGGGCTGTGGAAGGGCTGCCAAGGGAAGGTGAGGGCCAGCACCAGCTTGCAGTCCTGGCCCCTTTGGTGTGGGAGCAGGCGCTGGACGTTTTCCATTTGGGAGCTGGGCTTTCTCAGGACTGAGAGCGAGCAAGGCAACAACGTCGGCACCCTGAGGTGGCTGGCAAGCCCATAGCGGCAGTGTCTGTGGGGCTGTGGAAGGGCTGCCAAGGGAAGGTGAGGGCCAGCACCAGCTTGCAGTCCTGGCCCCTTTGGTGTGGGAGCAGGCGCTGGACGTTTTCCATTTGGGAGCTGGGCTTTCTCAGGACTGAGAGCGAGCAAGGCAACAACGTCAGCACCCTGAGGTGGCTGGCAAGCCCAGAGCGGCAGTGTCTGTGGGGCTGTGGAAGGGCTGCCAAGGGAAGGTGAGGGCCAGCACCAGCTTGCAGTCCTGGCCCCTTTGGTGTGGGAGCAGGCGCTGGACGTTTTCCATTTGGGAGCTGGGCTTTCTCAGGACTGAGAGCGAGCAAGGCAACAACGTCGGCACCCTGAGGTGGCTGGCAAGCCCATAGCGGCAGTGTCTGTGGGGCTGTGGAAGGGCTGCCAAGGGAAGGTGAGGGCCAGCACCAGCTTGCAGTCCTGGCCCCTTTGGTGTGGGAGCAGGCGCTGGACGTTTTCCATTTGGGAGCTGGGCTTTCTCAGGACTGAGAGCGAGCAAGGCAACAACGTCGGCACCCTGAGGTGGCTGGCAAGCTCAGAGCGGCAGTGTCTGTGGGGCTGTGGAAGGGCTGCCAAGGGAAGGTGAGGGCCAGCACCAGCTTGCAGTCCTGGCCCCTTTGGTGTGGGAGCAGGCGCTGGACGTTTTCCATTTGGGAGCTGGGCTTTCGGAGGACTGAGAGCGAGCAAGGCAACAACGTCGGCACCCTGAGGTGGCTGGCAAGCTCAGAGCGGCAGTGTCTGTGGGGCTGTGGAAGGGCTGCCAAGGGAAGGTGAGGGCCAGCACCAGCTTGCAGTCCTGGCCCCTTTGGTGTGGGAGCAGGCGCTGGACGTTTTCCATTTGGGAGCTGGGCTTTCTCAGGACTGAGAGCGAGCAAGGGAAAGACGTCGGCACCCTGAGGTGGCTGGCAAGCTCGGAGCGGCAGTGTCTGTGGGGCTGTGGAAGGGCTGCCAAGGGAAGGTGAGGGCCAGCACCAGCTTGCAGTCCTGGCCCCTTTGGTGTGGGAGCAGGCGCTGGACGTTTTCCATTTGGGAGCTGGGCTTTCTCAGGACTGAGAGCGAGCAAGGCAACAACGTCGGCACCCTGAGGTGGCTGGCAAGCCCAGAGCGGCAGTGTCTGTGGGGCTGTGGAAGGGCTGCCAAGGGAAGGTGAGGGCCAGCACCAGCTTGCAGTCCTGGCCCCTTTGGTGTGGGAGCAGGCGCTGGACGTTTTCCATTTGGGAGCTGGGCTTTCTCAGGACTGAGAGCGAGCAAGGCAAAGACGTTGGCACCCTGAGGTGGCTGGCAAGCCCAGAGCGGCAGTGTCTGTGGGGCTGTGGAAGGGCTGCCAAGGGAAGGTGAGGGCCAGCACCAGCTTGCAGTCCTGGCCCCTTTGGTGTGGGAGCAGGCGCTGGACGTTTTCCATTTGGGAGCTGGGCTTTCTCAGGACTGAGAGCGAGCAAGGCAACAACGTCGGCACCCTGAGGTGGCTGGCAAGCCCATAGCGGCAGTGTCTGTGGGGCTTTGGAAGGGCTGCCAAGGGAAGGTGAGGGCCAGCACCAGCTTGCAGTCCTGGCCCCTTTGGTGTGGGAGCAGGCGCTGGACGTTTTCCATTTGGGAGCTGGGCTTTCTCAGGACTGAGAGCGAGCAAGGGAAAGACGTCGGCACCCTGAGGTGGCTGGCAAGCTCAGAGCGGCAGTGTCTGTGGGGCTGTGGAAGGGCTGCCAAGGGAAGGTGAGGGCCAGCACCAGCTTGCAGTCCTGGCCCCTTTGGTGTGGGAGCAGGCGCTGGACGTTTTCCATTTGGGAGCTGGGCTTTCTCAGGACTGAGAGCGAGCAAGGCAACAACGTCGGCACCCTGAGGTGGCTGGCAAGCCCAGAGCGGCAGTGTCTGTGGAAGGGCTGCCAAGGGAAGGTGAGGGCCAGCACCAGCTTGCAGTCCTGGCCCCTTTGGTGTGGGAGCAGGCGCTGGACGTTTTCCATTTGGGAGCTGGGCTTTCTCAGGACTGAGAGCGAGCAAGGCAAAGACGTCGGCACCCTGAGGTGGCTGGCAAGCTCAGAGCGGCAGTGTCTGTGGGGCTGTGGAAGGGCTGCCAAGGGAAGGTGAGGGCCAGCACCAGCTTGCAGTCCTGGCCCCTTTGGTGTGGGAGCAGGCGCTGGACGTTTTCCATTTGGGAGCTGGGCTCTGGCAGTGCTGAGAGCGAGCAAGGGAAAGACGTCGGCACCCTGAGGTGGCTGGCAAGCCCATAGCGGCAGTGTCTGTGGGGCTGTGGAAGGGCTGCCAAGGGAAGGTGAGGGCCAGCACCAGCTTGCAGTCCTGGCCCCTTTGGTGTGGGAGCAGGCGCTGGACGTTTTCCATTTGGGAGCTGGGCTCTGGCAGTGCTGAGAGCGAGCAAGGCAACAACGTCGGCACCCTGAGGTGGCTGGCAAGCTCAGAGCGGCAGTGTCTGTGGGGCTGTGGAAGGGCTGCCAAGGGAAGGTGAGGGCCAGCACCAGCTTGCAGTCCTGGCCCCTTTGGTGTGGGAGCAGGCGCTGGACGTTTTCCATTTGGGAGCTGGGCTTTCTCAGGACTGAGAGCGAGCAAGGGAAAGACGTCGGCACCCTGAGGTGGCTGGCAAGCCCAGAGCGGCAGTGTCTGTGGGGCTGTGGAAGGGCTGCCAAGGGAAGGTGAGGGCCAGCACCAGCTTGCAGTCCTGGCCCCTTTGGTGTGGGAGCAGGCGCTGGACGTTTTCCATTTGGGAGCTGGGCTTTCGGAGGACTGAGAGCGAGCAAGGCAACAACGTCGGCACCCTGAGGTGGCTGGCAAGCTCAGAGCGGCAGTGTCTGTGGGGCTGTGGAAGGGCTGCCAAGGGAAGGTGAGGGCCAGCACCAGCTTGCAGTCCTGGCCCCTTTGGTGTGGGAGCAGGCGCTGGACGTTTTCCATTTGGGAGCTGGGCTTTCTCAGGACTGAGAGCGAGCAAGGCAACAACGTCGGCACCCTGAGGTGGCTGGCAAGCTCAGAGCGGCAGTGTCTGTGGGGCTGTGGAAGGGCTGCCAAGGGAAGGTGAGGGCCAGCACCAGCTTGCAGTCCTGGCCCCTTTGGTGTGGGAGCAGGCGCTGGACGTTTTCCATTTGGGAGCTGGGCTTTCTCAGGACTGAGAGCGAGCAAGGCAACAACGTCGGCACCCTGAGGCGGCTGGCAAGCCCAGAGCGGCAGTGTCTGTGGGGCTGTGGAAGGGCTGCCAAGGGAAGGTGAGGGCCAGCACCAGCTTGCAGTCCTGGCCCCTTTGGTGTGGGAGCAGGCGCTGGACGTTTTCCATTTGGGAGCTGGGCTTTCTCAGGACTGAGAGCGAGCAAGGCAACAACGTCGACACCCTGAGGTGGCTGGCAAGCTCGGAGCGGCAGTGTCTGTGGGGCTGTGGAAGGGCTGCCAAGGGAAGGTGAGGGCCAGCACCAGCTTGCAGTCCTGGCCCCTTTGGTGTGGGAGCAGGCGCTGGATGTTTTCCATTTGGGAGCTGGGCTTTCTCAGGACTGAGAGCGAGCAAGGGAAAGACGTCGGCACCCTGAGGTGGCTGGCAAGCCCATAGCGGCAGTGTCTGTGGGGCTGTGGAAGGGCTGCCAAGGGAAGGTGAGGGCCAGCACCAGCTTGCAGTCCTGGCCCCTTTGGTGTGGGAGCAGGCGCTGGACGTTTTCCATTTGGGAGCTGGGCTTTCTCAGGACTGAGAGCGAGCAAGGCAAAGACGTCGGCACCCTGAGGTGGCTGGCAAGCTCAGAGCGGCAGTGTCTGTGGGGCTGTGGAAGGGCTGCCAAGGGAAGGTGAGGGCCAGCACCAGCTTGCAGTCCTGGCCCCTTTGGTGTGGGAGCAGGCGCTGGACGTTTTCCATTTGGGAGCTGGGCTTTCTCAGGACTGAGAGCGAGCAAGGCAACAACGTCGGCACCCTGAGGTGGCTGGCAAGCTCAGAGCGGCAGTGTCTGTGGGGCTGTGGAAGGGCTGCCAAGGGAAGGTGAGGGCCAGCACCAGCTTGCAGTCCTGGCCCCTTTGGTGTGGGAGCAGGCGCTGGACGTTTTCCATTTGGGAGCTGGGCTTTCTCAGGACTGAGAGCGAGCAAGGGAAAGACGTCGGCACCCTGAGGTGGCTGGCAAGCCCAGAGCGGCAGTGTCTGTGGGGCTGTGGAAGGGCTGCCAAGGGAAGGTGAGGGCCAGCACCAGCTTGCAGTCCTGGCCCCTTTGGTGTGGGAGCAGGCGCTGGACGTTTTCCATTTGGGAGCTGGGCTTTCGGAGGACTGAGAGCGAGCAAGGCAACAACGTCGGCACCCTGAGGTGGCTGGCAAGCTCAGAGCGGCAGTGTCTGTGGGGCTGTGGAAGGGCTGCCAAGGGAAGGTGAGGGCCAGCACCAGCTTGCAGTCCTGGCCCCTTTGGTGTGGGAGCAGGTGCTGGACGTTTTCCATTTGGGAGCTGGGCTTTCTCAGGACTGAGAGCGAGCAAGGCAAAGACGTCGGCACCCTGAGGTGGCTGGCAAGCTCAGAGCGGCAGTGTCTGTGGGGCTGTGGAAGGGCTGCCAAGGGAAGGTGAGGGCCAGCACCAGCTTGCAGTCCTGGCCCCTTTGGTGTGGGAGCAGGCGCTGGACGTTTTCCATTTGGGAGCTGGGCTTTCTCAGGACTGAGAGCGAGCAAGGCAACAACGTCGGCACCCTGAGGCGGCTGGCAAGCCCATAGCGGCAGTGTCTGTGGGGCTGTGGAAGGGCTGCCAAGGGAAGGTGAGGGCCAGCACCAGCTTGCAGTCCTGGCCCCTTTGGTGTGGGAGCAGGCGCTGGACGTTTTCCATTTGGGAGCTGGGCTTTCTCAGGACTGAGAGCGAGCAAGGCAACAACGTCGACACCCTGAGGTGGCTGGCAAGCTCGGAGCGGCAGTGTCTGTGGGGCTGTGGAAGGGCTGCCAAGGGAAGGTGAGGGCCAGCACCAGCTTGCAGTCCTGGCCCCTTTGGTGTGGGAGCAGGCGCTGGATGTTTTCCATTTGGGAGCTGGGCTTTCTCAGGACTGAGAGCGAGCAAGGGAAAGACGTCGGCACCCTGAGGTGGCTGGCAAGCCCATAGCGGCAGTGTCTGTGGGGCTGTGGAAGGGCTGCCAAGGGAAGGTGAGGGCCAGCACCAGCTTGCAGTCCTGGCCCCTTTGGTGTGGGAGCAGGCGCTGGACGTTTTCCATTTGGGAGCTGGGCTTTCTCAGGACTGAGAGCGAGCAAGGCAATGACGTCGGCACCCTGAGGTGGCTGGCAAGCTCAGAGCGGCAGTGTCTGTGGGGCTGTGGAAGGGCTGCCAAGGGAAGGTGAGGGCCAGCACCAGCTTGCAGTCCTGGCCCCTTTGGTGTGGGAGCAGGCGCTGGACGTTTTCCATTTGGGAGCTGGGCTTTCTCAGGACTGAGAGCGAGCAAGGCAACAACGTCGGCACCCTGAGGTGGCTGGCAAGCCCATAGCGGCAGTGTCTGTGGGGCTTTGGAAGGGCTGCCAAGGGAAGGTGAGGGCCAGCACCAGCTTGCAGTCCTGGCCCCTTTGGTGTGGGAGCAGGCGCTGGACGTTTTCCATTTGGGAGCTGGGCTTTCTCAGGACTGAGAGCGAGCAAGGGAAAGACGTCGGCACCCTGAGGTGGCTGGCAAGCTCAGAGCGGCAGTGTCTGTGGGGCTGTGGAAGGGCTGCCAAGGGAAGGTGAGGGCCAGCACCAGCTTGCAGTCCTGGCCCCTTTGGTGTGGGAGCAGGCGCTGGACGTTTTCCATTTGGGAGCTGGGCTTTCTCAGGACTGAGAGCGAGCAAGGCAACAACGTCGGCACCCTGAGGTGGCTGGCAAGCTCAGAGCGGCAGTGTCTGTGGGGCTGTGGAAGGGCTGCCAAGGGAAGGTGAGGGCCAGCACCAGCTTGCAGTCCTGGCCCCTTTGGTGTGGGAGCAGGCGCTGGACGTTTTCCATTTGGGAGCTGGGCTTTCTCAGGACTGAGAGCGAGCAAGGGAAAGACGTCGGCACCCTGAGGTGGCTGGCAAGCCCATAGCGGCAGTGTCTGTGGGGCTGTGGAAGGGCTGCCAAGGGAAGGTGAGGGCCAGCACCAGCTTGCAGTCCTGGCCCCTTTGGTGTGGGAGCAGGCGCTGGACGTTTTCCATTTGGGAGCTGGGCTTTCTCAGGACTGAGAGCGAGCAAGGCAACAACGTCGGCACCCTGAGGTGGCTGGCAAGTCCAGAGCGGCAGTGTCTGTGGAAGGGCTGCCAAGGGAAGGTGAGGGCCAGCACCAGCTTGCAGTCCTGGCCCCTTTGGTGTGGGAGCAGGCGCTGGACGTTTTCCATTTGGGAGCTGGGCTTTCTCAGGACTGAGAGCGAGCAAGGCAACAACGTCGGCACCCTGAGGTGGCTGGCAAGCCCAGAGCGGCAGTGTCTGTGGGGCTGTGGAAGGGCTGCCAAGGGAAGGTGAGGGCCAGCACCAGCTTGCAGTCCTGGCCCCTTTGGTGTGGGAGCAGGCGCTGGACGTTTTCCATTTGGGAGCTGGGATTTCGGAGGACTGAGAGCGAGCAAGGCAACAACGTCGGCACCCTGAGGTGGCTGGCAAGCCCATAGCGGCAGTGTCTGTGGGGCTGTGGAAGGGCTGCCAAGGGAAGGTGAGGGCCAGCACCAGCTTGCAGTCCTGGCCCCTTTGGTGTGGGAGCAGGCGCTGGACGTTTTCCATTTGGGAGCTGGGCTTTCTCAGGACTGAGAGCGAGCAAGGCAACAACGTCGGCACCCTGAGGTGGCTGGCAAGCTCGGAGCGGCAGTGTCTGTGGGGCTGTGGAAGGGCTGCCAAGGGAAGGTGAGGGCCAGCACCAGCTTGCAGTCCTGGCCCCTTTGGTGTGGGAGCAGGCGCTGGACGTTTTCCATTTGGGAGCTGGGCTTTCTCAGGACTGAGAGCGAGCAAGGCAACAACGTCGGCACCCTGAGGTGGCTGGCAAGGTCGGAGCGGCAGTGTCTGTGGGGCTGTGGAAGGGCTGCCAAGGGAAGGTGAGGGCCAGCACCAGCTTGCAGTCCTGGCCCCTTTGGTGTGGGAGCAGGTGCTGGACGTTTTCCATTTGGGAGCTGGGCTTTCTCAGGACTGAGAGCGAGCAAGGCAAAGACGTCGGCACCCTGAGGTGGCTGGCAAGCCCAGAGCGGCAGTGTCTGTGGGGCTGTGGAAGGGCTGCCAAGGGAAGGTGAGGGCCAGCACCAGCTTGCAGTCCTGGCCCCTTTGGTGTGGGAGCAGGCGCTGGACGTTTTCCATTTGGGAGCTGGGCTTTCTCAGGACTGAGAGCGAGCAAGGCAACAACGTCGACACCCTGAGGTGGCTGGCAAGCTCGGAGCGGCAGTGTCTGTGGGGCTGTGGAAGGGCTGCCAAGGGAAGGTGAGGGCCAGCACCAGCTTGCAGTCCTGGCCCCTTTGGTGTGGGAGCAGGCGCTGGATGTTTTCCATTTGGGAGCTGGGCTTTCTCAGGACTGAGAGCGAGCAAGGGAAAGACGTCGGCACCCTGAGGTGGCTGGCAAGCCCATAGCGGCAGTGTCTGTGGGGCTGTGGAAGGGCTGCCAAGGGAAGGTGAGGGCCAGCACCAGCTTGCAGTCCTGGCCCCTTTGGTGTGGGAGCAGGCGCTGGACGTTTTCCATTTGGGAGCTGGGCTTTCTCAGGACTGAGAGCGAGCAAGGCAACAACGTCGGCACCCTGAGGTGGCTGGCAAGCCCAGAGCGGCAGTGTCTGTGGGGCTGTGGAAGGGCTGCCAAGGGAAGGTGAGGGCCAGCACCAGCTTGCAGTCCTGGCCCCTTTGGTGTGGGAGCAGGCGCTGGACGTTTTCCATTTGGGAGCTGGGCTTTCTCAGGACTGAGAGCGAGCAAGGCAACAACGTCGGCACCCTGAGGTGGCTGGCAAGCTCGGAGCGGCAGTGTCTGTGGGGCTGTGGAAGGGCTGCCAAGGGAAGGTGAGGGCCAGCACCAGCTTGCAGTCCTGGCCCCTTTGGTGTGGGAGCAGGCGCTGGATGTTTTCCATTTGGGAGCTGGGCTTTCTCAGGACTGAGAGCGAGCAAGGGAAAGACGTCGGCACCCTGAGGTGGCTGGCAAGCCCATAGCGGCAGTGTCTGTGGGGCTGTGGAAGGGCTGCCAAGGGAAGGTGAGGGCCAGCACCAGCTTGCAGTCCTGGCCCCTTTGGTGTGGGAGCAGGCACTGGACGTTTTCCATTTGGGAGCTGGGCTTTCTCAGGACTGAGAGCGAGCAAGGCAAAGACGTCGGCACCCTGAGGTGGCTGGCAAGTTCAGAGCGGCAGTGTCTGTGGGGCTGTGGAAGGGCTGCCAAGGGAAGGTGAGGGCCAGCACCAGCTTGCAGTCCTGGCCCCTTTGGTGTGGGAGCAGGCGCTGGACGTTTTCCATTTGGGAGCTGGGCTTTCTCAGGACTGAGAGCGAGCAAGGCAACAACGTCGGCACCCTGAGGTGGCTGGCAAGCTCGGAGCGGCAGTGTCTGTGGGGCTGTGGAAGGGCTGCCAAGGGAAGGTGAGGGCCAGCACCAGCTTGCAGTCCTGGCCCCTTTGGTGTGGGAGCAGGTGCTGGATGTTTTCCATTTGGGATCTGGGCTCTGGCAGTGCTGAGAGCGAGCAAGGGAAAGACGTTGGCACCCTGAGGTGGCTGGCAAGCCCATAGCGGCAGTGTCTGTGGGGCTGTGGAAGGGCTGCCAAGGGAAGGTGAGGGCCAGCACCAGCTTGCAGTCCTGGCCCCTTTGGTGTGGGAGCAGGCGCTGGACGTTTTCCATTTGGGAGCTGGGCTTTCGGAGGACTGAGAGCGAGCAAGGCAACAACGTCGGCACCCTGAGGTGGCTGGCAAGCTCAGAGCGGCAGTGTCTGTGGGGCTGTGGAAGGGCTGCCAAGGGAAGGTGAGGGCCAGCACCAGCTTGCAGTCCTGGCCCCTTTGGTGTGGGAGCAGGTGCTGGACGTTTTCCATTTGGGAGCTGGGCTTTCTCAGGACTGAGAGCGAGCAAGGCAAAGACGTCGGCACCCTGAGGTGGCTGGCAAGCTCAGAGCGGCAGTGTCTGTGGGGCTGTGGAAGGGCTGCCAAGGGAAGGTGAGGGCCAGCACCAGCTTGCAGTCCTGGCCCCTTTGGTGTGGGAGCAGGCGCTGGACGTTTTCCATTTGGGAGCTGGGCTTTCTCAGGACTGAGAGCGAGCAAGGCAACAACGTCGGCACCCTGAGGCGGCTGGCAAGCCCATAGCGGCAGTGTCTGTGGGGCTGTGGAAGGGCTGCCAAGGGAAGGTGAGGGCCAGCACCAGCTTGCAGTCCTGGCCCCTTTGGTGTGGGAGCAGGCGCTGGACGTTTTCCATTTGGGAGCTGGGCTTTCTCAGGACTGAGAGCGAGCAAGGCAACAACGTCGGCACCCTGAGGTGGCTGGCAAGCTCGGAGCGGCAGTGTCTGTGGGGCTGTGGAAGGGCTGCCAAGGGAAGGTGAGGGCCAGCACCAGCTTGCAGTCCTGGCCCCTTTGGTGTGGGAGCAGGCGCTGGATGTTTTCCATTTGGGAGCTGGGCTTTCTCAGGACTGAGAGCGAGCAAGGGAAAGACGTCGGCACCCTGAGGTGGCTGGCAAGCCCATAGCGGCAGTGTCTGTGGGGCTGTGGAAGGGCTGCCAAGGGAAGGTGAGGGCCAGCACCAGCTTGCAGTCCTGGCCCCTTTGGTGTGGGAGCAGGCACTGGACGTTTTCCATTTGGGAGCTGGGCTTTCTCAGGACTGAGAGCGAGCAAGGCAAAGACGTCGGCACCCTGAGGTGGCTGGCAAGTTCAGAGCGGCAGTGTCTGTGGGGCTGTGGAAGGGCTGCCAAGGGAAGGTGAGGGCCAGCACCAGCTTGCAGTCCTGGCCCCTTTGGTGTGGGAGCAGGCGCTGGACGTTTTCCATTTGGGAGCTGGGCTTTCTCAGGACTGAGAGCGAGCAAGGCAACAACGTCGGCACCCTGAGGTGGCTGGCAAGCTCGGAGCGGCAGTGTCTGTGGGGCTGTGGAAGGGCTGCCAAGGGAAGGTGAGGGCCAGCACCAGCTTGCAGTCCTGGCCCCTTTGGTGTGGGAGCAGGTGCTGGATGTTTTCCATTTGGGATCTGGGCTCTGGCAGTGCTGAGAGCGAGCAAGGGAAAGACGTTGGCACCCTGAGGTGGCTGGCAAGCCCATAGCGGCAGTGTCTGTGGGGCTGTGGAAGGGCTGCCAAGGGAAGGTGAGGGCCAGCACCAGCTTGCAGTCCTGGCCCCTTTGGTGTGGGAGCAGGCGCTGGACGTTTTCCATTTGGGAGCTGGGCTCTGGCAGTGCTGAGAGCGAGCAAGGCAACAACGTCGGCACCCTGAGGTGGCTGGCAAGCTCAGAGCGGCAGTGTCTGTGGGGCTGTGGAAGGGCTGCCAAGGGAAGGTGAGGGCCAGCACCAGCTTGCAGTCCTGGCCCCTTTGGTGTGGGAGCAGGCGCTGGACGTTTTCCATTTGGGAGCTGGGCTTTCTCAGGACTGAGAGCGAGCAAGGGAAAGACGTCGGCACCCTGAGGTGGCTGGCAAGCCCAGAGCGGCAGTGTCTGTGGGGCTGTGGAAGGGCTGCCAAGGGAAGGTGAGGGCCAGCACCAGCTTGCAGTCCTGGCCCCTTTGGTGTGGGAGCAGGCGCTGGACGTTTTCCATTTGGGAGCTGGGCTTTCGGAGGACTGAGAGCGAGCAAGGCAACAACGTCGGCACCCTGAGGTGGCTGGCAAGCTCAGAGCGGCAGTGTCTGTGGGGCTGTGGAAGGGCTGCCAAGGGAAGGTGAGGGCCAGCACCAGCTTGCAGTCCTGGCCCCTTTGGTGTGGGAGCAGGCGCTGGACGTTTTCCATTTGGGAGCTGGGCTTTCTCAGGACTGAGAGCGAGCAAGGCAACAACGTCGGCACCCTGAGGTGGCTGGCAAGGTCGGAGCGGCAGTGTCTGTGGGGCTGTGGAAGGGCTGCCAAGGGAAGGTGAGGGCCAGCACCAGCTTGCAGTCCTGGCCCCTTTGGTGTGGGAGCAGGTGCTGGACGTTTTCCATTTGGGAGCTGGGCTTTCTCAGGACTGAGAGCGAGCAAGGCAAAGACGTCGGCACCCTGAGGTGGCTGGCAAGCCCAGAGCGGCAGTGTCTGTGGGGCTGTGGAAGGGCTGCCAAGGGAAGGTGAGGGCCAGCACCAGCTTGCAGTCCTGGCCCCTTTGGTGTGGGAGCAGGCGCTGGACGTTTTCCATTTGGGAGCTGGGCTTTCTCAGGACTGAGAGCGAGCAAGGCAACAACGTCGACACCCTGAGGTGGCTGGCAAGCTCGGAGCGGCAGTGTCTGTGGGGCTGTGGAAGGGCTGCCAAGGGAAGGTGAGGGCCAGCACCAGCTTGCAGTCCTGGCCCCTTTGGTGTGGGAGCAGGCGCTGGATGTTTTCCATTTGGGAGCTGGGCTTTCTCAGGACTGAGAGCGAGCAAGGGAAAGACGTCGGCACCCTGAGGTGGCTGGCAAGCCCATAGCGGCAGTGTCTGTGGGGCTGTGGAAGGGCTGCCAAGGGAAGGTGAGGGCCAGCACCAGCTTGCAGTCCTGGCCCCTTTGGTGTGGGAGCAGGCGCTGGACGTTTTCCATTTGGGAGCTGGGCTTTCTCAGGACTGAGAGCGAGCAAGGCAACAACGTCGGCACCCTGAGGTGGCTGGCAAGCCCAGAGCGGCAGTGTCTGTGGGGCTGTGGAAGGGCTGCCAAGGGAAGGTGAGGGCCAGCACCAGCTTGCAGTCCTGGCCCCTTTGGTGTGGGAGCAGGCGCTGGACGTTTTCCATTTGGGAGCTGGGCTTTCTCAGGACTGAGAGCGAGCAAGGCAACAACGTCGGCACCCTGAGGTGGCTGGCAAGCTCGGAGCGGCAGTGTCTGTGGGGCTGTGGAAGGGCTGCCAAGGGAAGGTGAGGGCCAGCACCAGCTTGCAGTCCTGGCCCCTTTGGTGTGGGAGCAGGCGCTGGATGTTTTCCATTTGGGAGCTGGGCTTTCTCAGGACTGAGAGCGAGCAAGGGAAAGACGTCGGCACCCTGAGGTGGCTGGCAAGCCCATAGCGGCAGTGTCTGTGGGGCTGTGGAAGGGCTGCCAAGGGAAGGTGAGGGCCAGCACCAGCTTGCAGTCCTGGCCCCTTTGGTGTGGGAGCAGGCACTGGACGTTTTCCATTTGGGAGCTGGGCTTTCTCAGGACTGAGAGCGAGCAAGGCAAAGACGTCGGCACCCTGAGGTGGCTGGCAAGTTCAGAGCGGCAGTGTCTGTGGGGCTGTGGAAGGGCTGCCAAGGGAAGGTGAGGGCCAGCACCAGCTTGCAGTCCTGGCCCCTTTGGTGTGGGAGCAGGCGCTGGACGTTTTCCATTTGGGAGCTGGGCTTTCTCAGGACTGAGAGCGAGCAAGGCAACAACGTCGGCACCCTGAGGTGGCTGGCAAGCTCGGAGCGGCAGTGTCTGTGGGGCTGTGGAAGGGCTGCCAAGGGAAGGTGAGGGCCAGCACCAGCTTGCAGTCCTGGCCCCTTTGGTGTGGGAGCAGGTGCTGGATGTTTTCCATTTGGGATCTGGGCTCTGGCAGTGCTGAGAGCGAGCAAGGGAAAGACGTTGGCACCCTGAGGTGGCTGGCAAGCCCATAGCGGCAGTGTCTGTGGGGCTGTGGAAGGGCTGCCAAGGGAAGGTGAGGGCCAGCACCAGCTTGCAGTCCTGGCCCCTTTGGTGTGGGAGCAGGCGCTGGACGTTTTCCATTTGGGAGCTGGGCTCTGGCAGTGCTGAGAGCGAGCAAGGCAACAACGTCGGCACCCTGAGGTGGCTGGCAAGCTCAGAGCGGCAGTGTCTGTGGGGCTGTGGAAGGGCTGCCAAGGGAAGGTGAGGGCCAGCACCAGCTTGCAGTCCTGGCCCCTTTGGTGTGGGAGCAGGCGCTGGACGTTTTCCATTTGGGAGCTGGGCTTTCTCAGGACTGAGAGCGAGCAAGGGAAAGACGTCGGCACCCTGAGGTGGCTGGCAAGCCCAGAGCGGCAGTGTCTGTGGGGCTGTGGAAGGGCTGCCAAGGGAAGGTGAGGGCCAGCACCAGCTTGCAGTCCTGGCCCCTTTGGTGTGGGAGCAGGCGCTGGACGTTTTCCATTTGGGAGCTGGGCTTTCGGAGGACTGAGAGCGAGCAAGGCAACAACGTCGGCACCCTGAGGTGGCTGGCAAGCTCAGAGCGGCAGTGTCTGTGGGGCTGTGGAAGGGCTGCCAAGGGAAGGTGAGGGCCAGCACCAGCTTGCAGTCCTGGCCCCTTTGGTGTGGGAGCAGGTGCTGGACGTTTTCCATTTGGGAGCTGGGCTTTCTCAGGACTGAGAGCGAGCAAGGCAAAGACGTCGGCACCCTGAGGTGGCTGGCAAGCTCAGAGCGGCAGTGTCTGTGGGGCTGTGGAAGGGCTGCCAAGGGAAGGTGAGGGCCAGCACCAGCTTGCAGTCCTGGCCCCTTTGGTGTGGGAGCAGGCGCTGGACGTTTTCCATTTGGGAGCTGGGCTTTCTCAGGACTGAGAGCGAGCAAGGCAACAACGTCGGCACCCTGAGGCGGCTGGCAAGCCCATAGCGGCAGTGTCTGTGGGGCTGTGGAAGGGCTGCCAAGGGAAGGTGAGGGCCAGCACCAGCTTGCAGTCCTGGCCCCTTTGGTGTGGGAGCAGGCGCTGGACGTTTTCCATTTGGGAGCTGGGCTTTCTCAGGACTGAGAGCGAGCAAGGCAACAACGTCGGCACCCTGAGGTGGCTGGCAAGCTCGGAGCGGCAGTGTCTGTGGGGCTGTGGAAGGGCTGCCAAGGGAAGGTGAGGGCCAGCACCAGCTTGCAGTCCTGGCCCCTTTGGTGTGGGAGCAGGCGCTGGATGTTTTCCATTTGGGAGCTGGGCTTTCTCAGGACTGAGAGCGAGCAAGGGAAAGACGTCGGCACCCTGAGGTGGCTGGCAAGCCCATAGCGGCAGTGTCTGTGGGGCTGTGGAAGGGCTGCCAAGGGAAGGTGAGGGCCAGCACCAGCTTGCAGTCCTGGCCCCTTTGGTGTGGGAGCAGGCACTGGACGTTTTCCATTTGGGAGCTGGGCTTTCTCAGGACTGAGAGCGAGCAAGGCAAAGACGTCGGCACCCTGAGGTGGCTGGCAAGTTCAGAGCGGCAGTGTCTGTGGGGCTGTGGAAGGGCTGCCAAGGGAAGGTGAGGGCCAGCACCAGCTTGCAGTCCTGGCCCCTTTGGTGTGGGAGCAGGCGCTGGACGTTTTCCATTTGGGAGCTGGGCTTTCTCAGGACTGAGAGCGAGCAAGGCAACAACGTCGGCACCCTGAGGTGGCTGGCAAGCTCGGAGCGGCAGTGTCTGTGGGGCTGTGGAAGGGCTGCCAAGGGAAGGTGAGGGCCAGCACCAGCTTGCAGTCCTGGCCCCTTTGGTGTGGGAGCAGGTGCTGGATGTTTTCCATTTGGGATCTGGGCCCTGGCAGTGCTGAGAGCGAGCAAGGGAAAGACGTTGGCACCCTGAGGTGGCTGGCAAGCCCATAGCGGCAGTGTCTGTGGGGCTGTGGAAGGGCTGCCAAGGGAAGGTGAGGGCCAGCACCAGCTTGCAGTCCTGGCCCCTTTGGTGTGGGAGCAGGCGCTGGACGTTTTCCATTTGGGAGCTGGGCTTTCGGAGGACTGAGAGCGAGCAAGGCAACAACGTCGGCACCCTGAGGTGGCTGGCAAGCTCAGAGCGGCAGTGTCTGTGGGGCTGTGGAAGGGCTGCCAAGGGAAGGTGAGGGCCAGCACCAGCTTGCAGTCCTGGCCCCTTTGGTGTGGGAGCAGGCGCTGGACGTTTTCCATTTGGGAGCTGGGCTTTCTCAGGACTGAGAGCGAGCAAGGGAAAGACGTCGGCACCCTGAGGTGGCTGGCAAGCCCAGAGCGGCAGTGTCTGTGGGGCTGTGGAAGGGCTGCCAAGGGAAGGTGAGGGCCAGCACCAGCTTGCAGTCCTGGCCCCTTTGGTGTGGGAGCAGGTGCTGGACGTTTTCCATTTGGGAGCTGGGCTTTCTCAGGACTGAGAGCGAGCAAGGCAAAGACGTCGGCACCCTGAGGTGGCTGGCAAGCTCAGAGCGGCAGTGTCTGTGGGGCTGTGGAAGGGCTGCCAAGGGAAGGTGAGGGCCAGCACCAGCTTGCAGTCCTGGCCCCTTTGGTGTGGGAGCAGGCGCTGGACGTTTTCCATTTGGGAGCTGGGCTTTCTCAGGACTGAGAGCGAGCAAGGCAACAACGTCGGCACCCTGAGGCGGCTGGCAAGCCCATAGCGGCAGTGTCTGTGGGGCTGTGGAAGGGCTGCCAAGGGAAGGTGAGGGCCAGCACCAGCTTGCAGTCCTGGCCCCTTTGGTGTGGGAGCAGGCGCTGGACGTTTTCCATTTGGGAGCTGGGCTTTCTCAGGACTGAGAGCGAGCAAGGCAACAACGTCGACACCCTGAGGTGGCTGGCAAGCTCGGAGCGGCAGTGTCTGTGGGGCTGTGGAAGGGCTGCCAAGGGAAGGTGAGGGCCAGCACCAGCTTGCAGTCCTGGCCCCTTTGGTGTGGGAGCAGGCGCTGGATGTTTTCCATTTGGGAGCTGGGCTTTCTCAGGACTGAGAGCGAGCAAGGGAAAGACGTCGGCACCCTGAGGTGGCTGGCAAGCCCATAGCGGCAGTGTCTGTGGGGCTGTGGAAGGGCTGCCAAGGGAAGGTGAGGGCCAGCACCAGCTTGCAGTCCTGGCCCCTTTGGTGTGGGAGCAGGCGCTGGACGTTTTCCATTTGGGAGCTGGGCTTTCTCAGGACTGAGAGCGAGCAAGGCAACAACGTCGGCACCCTGAGGTGGCTGGCAAGCCCAGAGCGGCAGTGTCTGTGGGGCTGTGGAAGGGCTGCCAAGGGAAGGTGAGGGCCAGCACCAGCTTGCAGTCCTGGCCCCTTTGGTGTGGGAGCAGGCGCTGGACATTTTCCATTTGGGAGCTGGGCTTTCTCAGGACTGAGAGTGAGCAAGGCAACAACGTCGGCACCCTGAGGTGGCTGGCAAGGTCGGAGCGGCAGTGTCTGTGGGGCTGTGGAAGGGCTGCCAAGGGAAGGTGAGGGCCAGCACCAGCTTGCAGTCCTGGCCCCTTTGGTGTGGGAGCAGGCGCTGGACGTTTTCCATTTGGGAGCTGGGCTTTCGGAGGACTGAGAGCGAGCAAGGGAAAGACGTCGGCACCCTGAGGTGGCTGGCAAGCCCAGAGCGGCAGTGTCTGTGGGGCTGTGGAAGGGCTGCCAAGGGAAGGTGAGGGCCAGCACCAGCTTGCAGTCCTGGCCCCTTTGGTGTGGGAGCAGGCGCTGGACGTTTTCCATTTGGGAGCTGGGCTTTCTCAGGACTGAGAGCGAGCAAGGCAACAACGTCGGCACCCTGAGGTGGCTGGCAAGCTCAGAGCGGCAGTGTCTGTGGGGCTGTGGAAGGGCTGCCAAGGGAAGGTGAGGGCCAGCACCAGCTTGCAGTCCTGGCCCCTTTGGTGTGGGAGCAGGCGCTGGACGTTTTCCATTTGGGAGCTGGGCTTTCTCAGGACTGAGAGCGAGCAAGGCAACAACGTCGGCACCCTGAGGTGGCTGGCAAGCTCAGAGCGGCAGTGTCTGTGGGGCTGTGGAAGGGCTGCCAAGGGAAGGTGAGGGCCAGCACCAGCTTGCAGTCCTGGCCCCTTTGGTGTGGGAGCAGGTGCTGGACGTTTTCCATTTGGGAGCTGGGCTTTCTCAGGACTGAGAGCGAGCAAGGCAAAGACGTCGGCACCCTGAGGTGGCTGGCAAGCTCAGAGCGGCAGTGTCTGTGGGGCTGTGGAAGGGCTGCCAAGGGAAGGTGAGGGCCAGCACCAGCTTGCAGTCCTGGCCCCTTTGGTGTGGGAGCAGGTGCTGGACGTTTTCCATTTGGGAGCTGGGCTTTCTCAGGACTGAGAGCGAGCAAGGCAACAACGTCGGCACCCTGAGGTGGCTGGCAAGCTCGGAGCAAGCAGTATCTGTGGGGCTGTGGAAGGGCTGCCAAGGGAAGGTGAGGGCCAGCACCAGCTTGCAGTCCTGGCCCCTTTGGTGTGGGAGCAGGCGCTGGACGTTTTCCATTTGGGAGCTGGGCTTTCTCAGGACTGAGAGCGAGCAAGGGAAAGACGTCGGCACCCTGAGGTGGCTGGCAAGCCCAGAGCGGCAGTGTCTGTGGGGCTGTGGAAGGGCTGCCAAGGGAAGGTGAGGGCCAGCACCAGCTTGCAGTCCTGGCCCCTTTGGTGTGGGAGCAGGCGCTGGACGTTTTCCATTTGGGAGCTGGGCTTTCTCAGGACTGAGAGCGAGCAAGGCAACAACGTCGGCACCCTGAGGTGGCTGGCAAGCTCGGAGCGGCAGTGTCTGTGGGGCTGTGGAAGGGCTGCCAAGGGAAGGTGAGGGCCAGCACCAGCTTGCAGTCCTGGCCCCTTTGGTGTGGGAGCAGGCGCTGGACGTTTTCCATTTGGGAGCTGGGCTTTCTCAGGACTGAGAGCGAGCAAGGGAAAGACGTCGGCACCCTGAGGTGGCTGGCAAGCCCATAGCGGCAGTGTCTGTGGGGCTGTGGAAGGACTGCCAAGGGAAGGTGAGGGCCAGCACCAGCTTGCAGTCCTGGCCCCTTTGGTGTGGGAGCAGGCGCTGGATGTTTTCCATTTGGGAGCTGGGCTTTCTCAGGACTGAGAGCGAGCAAGGCAAAGACGTCGGCACCCTGAGGTGGCTGGCAAGCCCATAGCGGCAGTGTCTGTGGGGCTGTGGAAGGGCTGCCAAGGGAAGGTGAGGGCCAGCACCAGCTTGCAGTCCTGGCCCCTTTGGTGTGGGAGCAGGCGCTGGATGTTTTCCATTTGGGAGCTGGGCTTTCTCAGGACTGAGAGCGAGCAAGGCAAAGACGTCGGCACCCTGAGGTGGCTGGCAAGCCCAGAGCGGCAGTGTCTGTGGGGCTGTGGAAGGGCTGCCAAGGGAAGGTGAGGGCCAGCACCAGCTTGCAGTCCTGGCCCCTTTGGTGTGGGAGCAGGCGCTGGACGTTTTCCATTTGGGAGCTGGGCTCTGGCAGTGCTGAGAGCGAGCAAGGGAAAGACGTCGGCACCCTGAGGTGGCTGGCAAGCTCGGAGCGGCAGTGTCTGTGGGGCTGTGGAAGGGCTGCCAAGGGAAGGTGAGGGCCAGCACCAGCTTGCAGTCCTGGCCCCTTTGGTGTGGGAGCAGGCGCTGGACGTTTTCCATTTGGGAGCTGGGCTTTCTCAGGACTGAGAGCGAGCAAGGGAAAGACGTCGGCACCCTGAGGTGGCTGGCAAGCTCGGAGCGGCAGTGTCTGTGGGGCTGTGGAAGGGCTGCCAAGGGAAGGTGAGGGCCAGCACCAGCTTGCAGTCCTGGCCCCTTTGGTGTGGGAGCAGGCGCTGGACGTTTTCCATTTGGGAGCTGGGCTTTCTCAGGACTGAGAGCGAGCAAGGCAACAACGTCGGCACCCTGAGGTGGCTGGCAAGCCCATAGCGGCAGTGTCTGTGGGGCTGTGGAAGGGCTGCCAAGGGGTGAGGGCCAGCACCAGCTTGCAGTCCTGGCCCCTTTGGTGTGGGAGCAGGCGCTGGACGTTTTCCATTTGGGAGCTGGGCTTTCTCAGGACTGAGAGCGAGCAAGGGAAAGACGTCGGCACCCTGAGGTGGCTGGCAAGCTCAGAGCGGCAGTGTCTGTGGGGCTGTGGAAGGGCTGCCAAGGGAAGGTGAGGGCCAGCACCAGCTTGCAGTCCTGGCCCCTTTGGTGTGGGAGCAGGCGCTGGACGTTTTCCATTTGGGAGCTGGGCTTTCTCAGGACTGAGAGCGAGCAAGGCAACAACGTCGGCACCCTGAGGTGGCAGGCAAGCCCAGAGCGGCAGTGTCTGTGGGGCTGTGGAAGGGCTGCCAAGGGAAGGTGAGGGCCAGCACCAGCTTGCAGTCCTGGCCCCTTTGGTGTGGGAGCAGGCGCTGGACGTTTTCCATTTGGGAGCTGGGCTTTCTCAGGACTGAGAGCGAGCGAGGCAACAACGTCGGCACCCTGAGGTGGCTGGCAAGCCCATAGCGGCAGTGTCTGTGGGGCTGTGGAAGGGCTGCCAAGGGAAGGTGAGGGCCAGCACCAGCTTGCAGTCCTGGCCCCTTTGGTGTGGGAGCAGGCGCTGGACGTTTTCCATTTGGGAGCTGGGCTTTCTCAGGACTGAGAGCGAGCAAGGCAAAGACGTCGGCACCCTGAGGTGGCTGGCAAGCTCAGAGCGGCAGTGTCTGTGGGGCTGTGGAAGGGCTGCCAAGGGAAGGTGAGGGCCAGCACCAGCTTGCAGTCCTGGCCCCTTTGGTGTGGGAGCAGGCGCTGGACGTTTTCCATTTGGGAGCTGGGCTTTCTCAGGACTGAGAGCGAGCAAGGCAACAACGTCGGCACCCTGAGGTGGCTGGCAAGCCCATAGCGGCAGTGTCTGTGGGGCTGTGGAAGGGCTGCCAAGGGAAGGTGAGGGCCAGCACCAGCTTGCAGTCCTGGCCCCTTTGGTGTGGGAGCAGGCGCTGGACGTTTTCCATTTGGGAGCTGGGCTCTGGCAGTGCTGAGAGCGAGCAAGGGAAAGACGTCGGCACCCTGAGGTGGCTGGCAAGCTCAGAGCGGCAGTGTCTGTGGGGCTGTGGAAGGGCTGCCAAGGGAAGGTGAGGGCCAGCACCAGCTTGCAGTCCTGGCCCCTTTGGTGTGGGAGCAGGCGCTGGACGTTTTCCATTTGGGAGCTGGGCTTTCTCAGGACTGAGAGCGAGCAAGGCAACAACGTCGGCACCCTGAGGTGGCTGGCAAGCTCGGAGCGGCAGTGTCTGTGGGGCTGTGGAAGGACTGCCAAGGGAAGGTGAGGGCCAGCACCAGCTTGCAGTCCTGGCCCCTTTGGTGTGGGAGCAGGCGCTGGACGTTTTCCATTTGGGAGCTGGGCTTTCTCAGGACTGAGAGCGAGCAAGGGAAAGACGTCGGCACCCTGAGGTGGCTGGCAAGCCCATAGCGGCAGTGTCTGTGGGGCTGTGGAAGGGCTGCCAAGGGAAGGTGAGGGCCAGCACCAGCTTGCAGTCCTGGCCCCTTTGGTGTGGGAGCAGGCGCTGGATGTTTTCCATTTGGGAGCTGGGCTTTCTCAGGACTGAGAGCGAGCAAGGGAAAGACGTCGGCACCCTGAGGTGGCTGGCAAGCCCAGAGCGGCAGTGTCTGTGGGGCTGTGGAAGGGCTGCCAAGGGAAGGTGAGGGCCAGCACCAGCTTGCAGTCCTGGCCCCTTTGGTGTGGGAGCAGGCGCTGGACGTTTTCCATTTGGGAGCTGGGCTCTGGCAGTGCTGAGAGCGAGCAAGGGAAAGACGTCGGCACCCTGAGGTGGCTGGCAAGCTCAGAGCGGCAGTGTCTGTGGGGCTGTGGAAGGGCTGCCAAGGGAAGGTGAGGGCCAGCACCAGCTTGCAGTCCTGGCCCCTTTGGTGTGGGAGCAGGCGCTGGACGTTTTCCATTTGGGAGCTGGGCTTTCTCAGGACTGAGAGCGAGCAAGGCAACAACGTCGGCACCCTGAGGTGGCTGGCAAGCTCGGAGCGGCAGTGTCTGTGGGGCTGTGGAAGGGCTGCCAAGGGAAGGTGAGGGCCAGCACCAGCTTGCAGTCCTGGCCCCTTTGGTGTGGGAGCAGGCGCTGGACGTTTTCCATTTGGGAGCTGGGCTTTCTCAGGACTGAGAGCGAGCAAGGCAACAACGTCGGCACCCTGAGGTGGCTGGCAAGCCCAGAGCGGCAGTGTCTGTGGGGCTGTGGAAGGGCTGCCAAGGGAAGGTGAGGGCCAGCACCAGCTTGCAGTCCTGGCCCCTTTGGTGTGGGAGCAGGCGCTGGACGTTTTCCATTTGGGAGCTGGGCTCTGGCAGTGGTGAGAGCGAGCAAGGGAAAGACGTCGGCACCCTGAGGTGGCTGGCAAGCTCAGAGCGGCAGTGTCTGTGGGGCTGTGGAAGGGCTGCCAAGGGAAGGTGAGGGCCAGCACCAGCTTGCAGTCCTGGCCCCTTTGGTGTGGGAGCAGGCGCTGGACGTTTTCCATTTGGGAGCTGGGCTTTCTCAGGACTGAGAGCGAGCAAGGCAACAACGTCGGCACCCTGAGGTGGCTGGCAAGCTCAGAGCGGCAGTGTCTGTGGGGCTGTGGAAGGGCTGCCAAGGGAAGGTGAGGGCCAGCACCAGCTTGCAGTCCTGGCCCCTTTGGTGTGGGAGCAGGCGCTGGACGTTTTCCATTTGGGAGCTGGGCTTTCTCAGGACTGAGAGCGAGCAAGGCAACAACGTCGGCACCCTGAGGTGGCTGGCAAGCTCAGAGCGGCAGTGTCTGTGGGGCTGTGGAAGGGCTGCCAAGGGAAGGTGAGGGCCAGCACCAGCTTGCAGTCCTGGCCCCTTTGGTGTGGGAGCAGGCGCTGGACGTTTTCCATTTGGGAGCTGGGCTTTCTCAGGACTGAGAGCGAGCAAGGGAAAGACGTCGGCACCCTGAGGTGGCTGGCAAGCCCAGAGCGGCAGTGTCTGTGGGGCTGTGGAAGGGCTGCCAAGGGAAGGTGAGGGCCAGCACCAGCTTGCAGTCCTGGCCCCTTTGGTGTGGGAGCAGGCGCTGGACGTTTTCCATTTGGGAGCTGGGCTTTCTCAGGACTGAGAGCGAGCAAGGCAACAACGTCGGCACCCTGAGGTGGCTGGCAAGCTCAGAGCAGCAGTGTCTGTGGGGCTGTGGAAGGGCTGCCAAGGGAAGGTGAGGGCCAGCACCAGCTTGCAGTCCTGGCCCCTTTGGTGTGGTAGCAGGCGCTGGACGTTTTCCATTTGGGAGCTGGGCTTTCTCAGGACTGAGAGCGAGCAAGGCAACAACGTCGGCACCCTGAGGTGGCTGGCAAGCCCAGAGTGGCAGTGTCTGTGGGGCTGTGGAAGGGCTGCCAAGGGAAGGTGAGGGCCAGCACCAGCTTGCAGTCCTGGCCCCTTTGGTGTGGGAGCAGGCGCTGGACGTTTTCCATTTGGGAGCTGGGCTTTCTCAGGACTGAGAGCGAGCAAGGGAAAGACGTCGGCACCCTGAGGTGGCTGGCAAGCCCATAGCGGCAGTGTCTGTGGGGCTGTGGAAGGGCTGCCAAGGGAAGGTGAGGGCCAGCACCAGCTTGCAGTCCTGGCCCCTTTGGTGTGGGAGCAGGCGCTGGACGTTTTCCATTTGGGAGCTGGGCTTTCTCAGGACTGAGAGCGAGCAAGGCAACAACGTCGGCACCCTGAGGTGGCTGGCAAGCTCAGAGCAGCAGTGTCTGTGGGGCTGTGGAAGGGCTGCCAAGGGAAGGTGAGGGCCAGCACCAGCTTGCAGTCCTGGCCCCTTTGGTGTGGGAGCAGGCGCTGGACGTTTTCCATTTGGGAGCTGGGCTTTCTCAGGACTGAGAGCGAGCAAGGCAACAACGTCGGCACCCTGAGGTGGCTGGCAAGCCCAGAGCGGCAGTGTCTGTGGGGCTGTGGAAGGGCTGCCAAGGGAAGGTGAGGGCCAGCACCAGCTTGCAGTCCTGGCCCCTTTGGTGTGGGAGCAGGCGCTGGACGTTTTCCATTTGGGAGCTGGGCTTTCTCAGGACTGAGAGCGAGCAAGGCAACAACGTCGGCACCCTGAGGTGGCTGGCAAGCTCAGAGCAGCAGTGTCTGTGGGGCTGTGGAAGGGCTGTCAAGGGAAGGTGAGGGCCAGCACCAGCTTGCAGTCCTGGCCCCTTTGGTGTGGGAGCAGGCGCTGGACGTTTTCCATTTGGGAGCTGGGCTTTCTCAGGACTGAGAGCGAGCAAGGCAACAACGTCGGCACCCTGAGGTGGCTGGCAAGCTCAGAGCAGCAGTGTCTGTGGGGCTGTGGAAGGGCTGCCAAGGGAAGGTGAGGGCCAGCACCCGCTTGCAGTCCTGGCCCCTTTGGTGTGGGAGCAGGCGCTGGACGTTTTCCATTTGGGAGCTGGGCTTTCTCAGGACTGAGAGCGAGCGACGCAACAACGTCGGCACCCTGAGGTGGCTGGCAAGCCCAGAGCGGCAGTGTCTCTGGACGGGCTGCCAAGGGAAGGTGAGGGCCAGCACCAGCTTGCAGTCCTGGCCCCTTTGGTGTGGGAGCAGGCGCTGGACGTTTTCCATTTGGGAGCTGGGCTTTCTCAGGACTGAGAGCGAGCAAGGGAAAGACGTCGGCACCCTGAGGTGGCTGGCAAGCCCAGAGCGGCAGTGTCTGTGGGGCTGTGGAAGGGCTGCCAAGGGAAGGTGAGGGCCAGCACCAGCTTGCAGTCCTGGCCCCTTTGGTGTGGGAGCAGGCGCTGGACGTTTTCCATTTGGGAGCTGGGCTTTCTCAGGACTGAGAGCGAGCAAGGCAACAACGTCGGCACCCTGAGGTGGCTGGCAAGCCCATAGCGGCAGTGTCTGTGGGGCTGTGGAAGGGCTGCCAAGGGAAGGTGAGGGCCAGCACCAGCTTGCAGTCCTGGCCCCTTTGGTGTGGGAGCAGGCGCTGGACGTTTTCCATTTGGGAGCTGGGCTTTCTCAGGACTGAGAGCGAGCAAGGCAACAACGTCGGCACCCTGAGGTGGCTGGCAAGCTCAGAGCGGCAGTGTCTGTGGGGCTGTGGAAGGGCTGCCAAGGGAAGGTGAGGGCCAGCACCAGCTTGCAGTCCTGGCCCCTTTGGTGTGGGAGCAGGCGCTGGACGTTTTCCATTTGGGAGCTGGGCTTTCTCAGGACTGAGAGCGAGCAAGGCAACAACGTCGGCACCCTGAGGTGGCTGGCAAGCTCAGAGCGGCAGTGTCTGTGGGGCTGTGGAACGGCTGCCAAGGGAAGGTGAGGGCCAGCACCAGCTTGCAGTCCTGGCCCCTTTGGTGTGGGAGCAGGCGCTGGACGTTTTCCATTTGGGAGCTGGGCTTTCTCAGGACTGAGAGCGAGCAAGGCAACAACGTCGGCACCCTGAGGCGGCTGGCAAGCCCAGAGCGGCAGTGTCTGTGGGGCTGTGGAAGGGCTGCCAAGGGAAGGTGAGGGTCAGCACCAGCTTGCAGTCCTGGCCCCTTTGGTGTGGGAGCAGGCGCTGGACGTTTTCCATTTGGGAGCTGGGCTTTCTCAGGACTGAGAGCGAGCAAGGCAACAACGTCGGCACCCTGAGGTGGCTGGCAAGCTCGGAGCGGCAGTGTCTGTGGGGCTGTGGAAGGGCTGCCAAGGGAAGGTGAGGGCCAGCACCAGCTTGCAGTCCTGGCCCCTTTGGTGTGGGAGCAGGCGCTGGACGTTTTCCATTTGGGAGCTGGGCTCTGGCAGTGCTGAGAGCGAGCAAGGGAAAGACGTCGGCACCCTGAGGTGGCTGGCAAGCTCAGAGCGGCAGTGTCTGTGGGGCTGTGGAAGGGCTGCCAAGGGAAGGTGAGGGCCAGCACCAGCTTGCAGTCCTGGCCCCTTTGGTGTGGGAGCAGGCGCTGGACGTTTTCCATTTGGGAGCTGGGCTTTCTCAGGACTGAGAGCGAGCAAGGGAAAGACGTCGGCACCCTGAGGTGGCTGGCAAGCTCAGAGCGGCAGTGTCTGTGGGGCTGTGGAAGGGCTGCCAAGGGGAGGTGAGGACCAGCACCAGCTTGCAGTCCTGGCCCCTTTGGTGTGGGAGCAGGCGCTGGACGTTTTCCATTTGGGAGCTGGGCTTTCTCAGGACTGAGAGCGAGCAAGGGAAAGACGTCGGCACCCTGAGGTGGCTGGCAAGCTCGGAGCGGCAGTGTCTGTGGGGCTGTGGAAGGGCTGCCAAGGGAAGGTGAGGGCCAGCACCAGCTTGCAGTCCTGGCCCCTTTGGTGTGGGAGCAGGCGCTGGACGTTTTCCATTTGGGAGCTGGGCTTTCTCAGGACTGAGAGCGAGCAAGGCAACAACGTCGGCACCCTGAGGTGGCTGGCAAGCCCAGAGCGGCAGTGTCTGTGGGGCTGTGGAAGGGCTGCCAAGGGAAGGTGAGGGCCAGCACCAGCTTGCAGTCCTGGCCCCTTTGGTGTGGGAGCAGGCGCTGGACGTTTTCCATTTGGGAGCTGGGCTCTGGCAGTGGTGAGAGCGAGCAAGGGAAAGACGTCGGCACCCTGAGGTGGCTGGCAAGCTCAGAGCGGCAGTGTCTGTGGGGCTGTGGAAGGGCTGCCAAGGGAAGGTGAGGGCCAGCACCAGCTTGCAGTCCTGGCCCCTTTGGTGTGGGAGCAGGCGCTGGACGTTTTCCATTTGGGAGCTGGGCTTTCTCAGGACTGAGAGCGAGCAAGGCAACAACGTCGGCACCCTGAGGTGGCTGGCAAGCCCAGAGCGGCAGTGTCTGTGGGGCTGTGGAAGGGCTGCCAAGGGAAGGTGAGGGCCAGCACCAGCTTGCAGTCCTGGCCCCTTTGGTGTGGGAGCAGGCGCTGGACGTTTTCCATTTGGGAGCTGGGCTTTCTCAGGACTGAGAGCGAGCAAGGCAACAACGTCGGCACCCTGAGGCGGCTGGCAAGCCCAGAGCGGCAGTGTCTGTGGGGCTGTGGAAGGGCTGCCAAGGGAAGGTGAGGGTCAGCACCAGCTTGCAGTCCTGGCCCCTTTGGTGTGGGAGCAGGCGCTGGACGTTTTCCATTTGGGAGCTGGGCTTTCTCAGGACTGAGAGCGAGCAAGGCAACAACGTCGGCACCCTGAGGTGGCTGGCAAGCTCGGAGCGGCAGTGTCTGTGGGGCTGTGGAAGGGCTGCCAAGGGAAGGTGAGGGCCAGCACCAGCTTGCAGTCCTGGCCCCTTTGGTGTGGGAGCAGGCGCTGGACGTTTTCCATTTGGGAGCTGGGCTCTGGCAGTGCTGAGAGCGAGCAAGGGAAAGACGTCGGCACCCTGAGGTGGCTGGCAAGCTCAGAGCGGCAGTGTCTGTGGGGCTGTGGAAGGGCTGCCAAGGGAAGGTGAGGGCCAGCACCAGCTTGCAGTCCTGGCCCCTTTGGTGTGGGAGCAGGCGCTGGACGTTTTCCATTTGGGAGCTGGGCTTTCTCAGGACTGAGAGCGAGCAAGGGAAAGACGTCGGCACCCTGAGGTGGCTGGCAAGCTCAGAGCGGCAGTGTCTGTGGGGCTGTGGAAGGGCTGCCAAGGGGAGGTGAGGACCAGCACCAGCTTGCAGTCCTGGCCCCTTTGGTGTGGGAGCAGGCGCTGGACGTTTTCCATTTGGGAGCTGGGCTTTCTCAGGACTGAGAGCGAGCAAGGCAACAACGTCGGCACCCTGAGGTGGCTGGCAAGCCCATAGCGGCAGTGTCTGTGGGGCTGTGGAAGGGCTGCCAAGGGAAGGTGAGGGCCAGCACCAGCTTGCAGTCCTGGCCCCTTTGGTGTGGGAGCAGGCGCTGGACGTTTTCCATTTGGGAGCTGGGCTCTGGCAGTGCTGAGAGCGAGCAAGGGAAAGACGTCGGCACCCTGAGGTGGCTGGCAAGCCCATAGCGGCAGTGTCTGTGGGGCTGTGGAAGGGCTGCCAAGGGAAGGTGAGGGCCAGCACCAGCTTGCAGTCCTGGCCCCTTTGGTGTGGGAGCAGGCGCTGGACGTTTTCCATTTGGGAGCTGGGCTTTCTCAGGACTGAGAGCGAGCAAGGCAACAACGTCGGCACCCTGAGGTGGCTGGCAAGCTCGGAGCGGCAGTGTCTGTGGGGCTGTGGAAGGACTGCCAAGGGAAGGTGAGGGCCAGCACCAGCTTGCAGTCCTGGCCCCTTTGGTGTGGGAGCAGGCGCTGGACGTTTTCCATTTGGGAGCTGGGCTTTCTCAGGACTGAGAGCGAGCAAGGGAAAGACGTCGGCACCCTGAGGTGGCTGGCAAGCCCATAGCGGCAGTGTCTGTGGGGCTGTGGAAGGGCTGCCAAGGGAAGGTGAGGGCCAGCACCAGCTTGCAGTCCTGGCCCCTTTGGTGTGGGAGCAGGCGCTGGATGTTTTCCATTTGGGAGCTGGGCTTTCTCAGGACTGAGAGCGAGCAAGGGAAAGACGTCGGCACCCTGAGGTGGCTGGCAAGCCCAGAGCGGCAGTGTCTGTGGGGCTGTGGAAGGGCTGCCAAGGGAAGGTGAGGGCCAGCACCAGCTTGCAGTCCTGGCCCCTTTGGTGTGGGAGCAGGCGCTGGACGTTTTCCATTTGGGAGCTGGGCTTTCTCAGGACTGAGAGCGAGCAAGGCAACAACGTCGGCACCCTGAGGTGGCTGGCAAGCTCGGAGCGGCAGTGTCTGTGGGGCTGTGGAAGGGCTGCCAAGGGAAGGTGAGGGCCAGCACCAGCTTGCAGTCCTGGCCCCTTTGGTGTGGGAGCAGGCGCTGGACGTTTTCCATTTGGGAGCTGGGCTTTCTCAGGACTGAGAGCGAGCAAGGCAACAACGTCGGCACCCTGAGGTGGCTGGCAAGCCCAGAGCGGCAGTGTCTGTGGGGCTGTGGAAGGGCTGCCAAGGGAAGGTGAGGGCCAGCACCAGCTTGCAGTCCTGGCCCCTTTGGTGTGGGAGCAGGCGCTGGACGTTTTCCATTTGGGAGCTGGGCTCTGGCAGTGGTGAGAGCGAGCAAGGGAAAGACGTCGGCACCCTGAGGTGGCTGGCAAGCTCAGAGCGGCAGTGTCTGTGGGGCTGTGGAAGGGCTGCCAAGGGAAGGTGAGGGCCAGCACCAGCTTGCAGTCCTGGCCCCTTTGGTGTGGGAGCAGGCGCTGGACGTTTTCCATTTGGGAGCTGGGCTTTCTCAGGACTGAGAGCGAGCAAGGCAACAACGTCGGCACCCTGAGGTGGCTGGCAAGCCCAGAGCGGCAGTGTCTGTGGGGCTGTGGAAGGGCTGCCAAGGGAAGGTGAGGGCCAGCACCAGCTTGCAGTCCTGGCCCCTTTGGTGTGGGAGCAGGCGCTGGACGTTTTCCATTTGGGAGCTGGGCTTTCTCAGGACTGAGAGCGAGCAAGGGAAAGACGTCGGCACCCTGAGGTGGCTGGCAAGCCCAGAGCGGCAGTGTCTGTGGGGCTGTGGAAGGGCTGCCAAGGGAAGGTGAGGGCCAGCACCAGCTTGCAGTCCTGGCCCCTTTGGTGTGGGAGCAGGCGCTGGACGTTTTCCATTTGGGAGCTGGGCTTTCTCAGGACTGAGAGCGAGCAAGGCAACAACGTCGGCACCCTGAGGTGGCTGGCAAGCTCAGAGCAGCAGTGTCTGTGGGGCTGTGGAAGGGCTGCCAAGGGAAGGTGAGGGCCAGCACCAGCTTGCAGTCCTGGCCCCTTTGGTGTGGTAGCAGGCGCTGGACGTTTTCCATTTGGGAGCTGGGCTTTCTCAGGACTGAGAGCGAGCAAGGCAACAACGTCGGCACCCTGAGGTGGCTGGCAAGCCCAGAGTGGCAGTGTCTGTGGGGCTGTGGAAGGGCTGCCAAGGGAAGGTGAGGGCCAGCACCAGCTTGCAGTCCTGGCCCCTTTGGTGTGGGAGCAGGCGCTGGACGTTTTCCATTTGGGAGCTGGGCTTTCTCAGGACTGAGAGCGAGCAAGGGAAAGACGTCGGCACCCTGAGGTGGCTGGCAAGCCCATAGCGGCAGTGTCTGTGGGGCTGTGGAAGGGCTGCCAAGGGAAGGTGAGGGCCAGCACCAGCTTGCAGTCCTGGCCCCTTTGGTGTGGGAGCAGGCGCTGGACGTTTTCCATTTGGGAGCTGGGCTTTCTCAGGACTGAGAGCGAGCAAGGCAACAACGTCGGCACCCTGAGGTGGCTGGCAAGCTCAGAGCAGCAGTGTCTGTGGGGCTGTGGAAGGGCTGCCAAGGGAAGGTGAGGGCCAGCACCAGCTTGCAGTCCTGGCCCCTTTGGTGTGGGAGCAGGCGCTGGACGTTTTCCATTTGGGAGCTGGGCTTTCTCAGGACTGAGAGCGAGCAAGGCAACAACGTCGGCACCCTGAGGTGGCTGGCAAGCCCAGAGCGGCAGTGTCTGTGGGGCTGTGGAAGGGCTGCCAAGGGAAGGTGAGGGCCAGCACCAGCTTGCAGTCCTGGCCCCTTTGGTGTGGGAGCAGGCGCTGGACGTTTTCCATTTGGGAGCTGGGCTTTCTCAGGACTGAGAGCGAGCAAGGCAACAACGTCGGCACCCTGAGGTGGCTGGCAAGCTCAGAGCAGCAGTGTCTGTGGGGCTGTGGAAGGGCTGTCAAGGGAAGGTGAGGGCCAGCACCAGCTTGCAGTCCTGGCCCCTTTGGTGTGGGAGCAGGCGCTGGACGTTTTCCATTTGGGAGCTGGGCTTTCTCAGGACTGAGAGCGAGCAAGGCAACAACGTCGGCACCCTGAGGTGGCTGGCAAGCTCAGAGCAGCAGTGTCGGTGGGGCTGTGGAAGGGCTGCCAAGGGAAGGTGAGGGCCAGCACCCGCTTGCAGTCCTGGCCCCTTTGGTGTGGGAGCAGGCGCTGGACGTTTTCCATTTGGGAGCTGGGCTTTCTCAGGACTGAGAGCGAGCAAGGGAAAGACGTCGGCACCCTGAGGTGGCTGGCAAGCCCATAGCGGCAGTGTCTGTGGGGCTGTGGAAGGGCTGCCAAGGGAAGGTGAGGGCCAGCACCAGCTTGCAGTCCTGGCCCCTTTGGTGTGGGAGCAGGCGCTGGATGTTTTCCATTTGGGAGCTGGGCTTTCTCAGGACTGAGAGCGAGCAAGGCAACAACGTCGGCACCCTGAGGTGGCTGGCAAGCCCAGAGCGGCAGTGTCTGTGGGGCTGTGGAAGGGCTGCCAAGGGAAGGTGAGGGCCAGCACCAGCTTGCAGTCCTGGCCCCTTTGGTGTGGGAGCAGGCGCTGGACGTTTTCCATTTGGGAGCTGGGCTCTGGCAGTGCTGAGAGCGAGCAAGGGAAAGACGTCGGCACCCTGAGGTGGCTGGCAAGCTCAGAGCGGCAGTGTCTGTGGGGCTGTGGAAGGGCTGCCAAGGGAAGGTGAGGGCCAGCACCAGCTTGCAGTCCTGGCCCCTTTGGTGTGGGAGCAGGCGCTGGACGTTTTCCATTTGGGAGCTGGGCTTTCTCAGGACTGAGAGCGAGCAAGGCAACAACGTCGGCACCCTGAGGTGGCTGGCAAGCTCGGAGCGGCAGTGTCTGTGGGGCTGTGGAAGGGCTGCCAAGGGAAGGTGAGGGCCAGCACCAGCTTGCAGTCCTGGCCCCTTTGGTGTGGGAGCAGGCGCTGGACGTTTTCCATTTGGGAGCTGGGCTTTCTCAGGACTGAGAGCGAGCAAGGGAAAGACGTCGGCACCCTGAGGTGGCTGGCAAGCCCATAGCGGCAGTGTCTGTGGGGCTGTGGAAGGGCTGCCAAGGGAAGGTGAGGGCCAGCACCAGCTTGCAGTCCTGGCCCCTTTGGTGTGGGAGCAGGCGCTGGATGTTTTCCATTTGGGAGCTGGGCTTTCTCAGGACTGAGAGCGAGCAAGGCAACAACGTCGGCACCCTGAGGTGGCTGGCAAGCCCAGAGCGGCAGTGTCTGTGGGGCTGTGGAAGGGCTGCCAAGGGAAGGTGAGGGCCAGCACCAGCTTGCAGTCCTGGCCCCTTTGGTGTGGGAGCAGGCGCTGGACGTTTTCCATTTGGGAGCTGGGCTCTGGCAGTGCTGAGAGCGAGCAAGGGAAAGACGTCGGCACCCTGAGGTGGCTGGCAAGCTCAGAGCGGCAGTGTCTGTGGGGCTGTGGAAGGGCTGCCAAGGGAAGGTGAGGGCCAGCACCAGCTTGCAGTCCTGGCCCCTTTGGTGTGGGAGCAGGCGCTGGACGTTTTCCATTTGGGAGCTGGGCTTTCTCAGGACTGAGAGCGAGCAAGGGAAAGACGTCGGCACCCTGAGGTGGCTGGCAAGCTCAGAGCGGCAGTGTCTGTGGGGCTGTGGAAGGGCTGCCAAGGGGAGGTGAGGACCAGCACCAGCTTGCAGTCCTGGCCCCTTTGGTGTGGGAGCAGGCGCTGGACGTTTTCCATTTGGGAGCTGGGCTTTCTCAGGACTGAGAGCGAGCAAGGGAAAGACGTCGGCACCCTGAGGTGGCTGGCAAGCCCATAGCGGCAGTGTCTGTGGGGCTGTGGAAGGGCTGCCAAGGGAAGGTGAGGGCCAGCACCAGCTTGCAGTCCTGGCCCCTTTGGTGTGGGAGCAGGCGCTGGACGTTTTCCATTTGGGAGCTGGGCTTTCTCAGGACTGAGAGCGAGCAAGGGAAAGACGTCGGCACCCTGAGGTGGCTGGCAAGCCCATAGCGGCAGTGTCTGTGGGGCTGTGGAAGGGCTGCCAAGGGAAGGTGAGGGCCAGCACCAGCTTGCAGTCCTGGCCCCTTTGGTGTGGGAGCAGGCGCTGGATGTTTTCCATTTGGGAGCTGGGCTTTCTCAGGACTGAGAGCGAGCAAGGCAACAACGTCGGCACCCTGAGGTGGCTGGCAAGCCCAGAGCGGCAGTGTCTGTGGGGCTGTGGAAGGGCTGCCAAGGGAAGGTGAGGGCCAGCACCAGCTTGCAGTCCTGGCCCCTTTGGTGTGGGAGCAGGCGCTGGACGTTTTCCATTTGGGAGCTGGGCTCTGGCAGTGCTGAGAGCGAGCAAGGGAAAGACGTCGGCACCCTGAGGTGGCTGGCAAGCTCAGAGCGGCAGTGTCTGTGGGGCTGTGGAAGGGCTGCCAAGGGAAGGTGAGGGCCAGCACCAGCTTGCAGTCCTGGCCCCTTTGGTGTGGGAGCAGGCGCTGGACGTTTTCCATTTGGGAGCTGGGCTTTCTCAGGACTGAGAGCGAGCAAGGGAAAGACGTCGGCACCCTGAGGTGGCTGGCAAGCTCAGAGCGGCAGTGTCTGTGGGGCTGTGGAAGGGCTGCCAAGGGGAGGTGAGGACCAGCACCAGCTTGCAGTCCTGGCCCCTTTGGTGTGGGAGCAGGCGCTGGACGTTTTCCATTTGGGAGCTGGGCTTTCTCAGGACTGAGAGCGAGCAAGGGAAAGACGTCGGCACCCTGAGGTGGCTGGCAAGCCCATAGCGGCAGTGTCTGTGGGGCTGTGGAAGGGCTGCCAAGGGAAGGTGAGGGCCAGCACCAGCTTGCAGTCCTGGCCCCTTTGGTGTGGGAGCAGGCGCTGGACGTTTTCCATTTGGGAGCTGGGCTTTCTCAGGACTGAGAGCGAGCAAGGGAAAGACGTCGGCACCCTGAGGTGGCTGGCAAGCCCATAGCGGCAGTGTCTGTGGGGCTGTGGAAGGGCTGCCAAGGGAAGGTGAGGGCCAGCACCAGCTTGCAGTCCTGGCCCCTTTGGTGTGGGAGCAGGCGCTGGATGTTTTCCATTTGGGAGCTGGGCTTTCTCAGGACTGAGAGCGAGCAAGGCAACAACGTCGGCACCCTGAGGTGGCTGGCAAGCCCAGAGCGGCAGTGTCTGTGGGGCTGTGGAAGGGCTGCCAAGGGAAGGTGAGGGCCAGCACCAGCTTGCAGTCCTGGCCCCTTTGGTGTGGGAGCAGGCGCTGGACGTTTTCCATTTGGGAGCTGGGCTCTGGCAGTGCTGAGAGCGAGCAAGGGAAAGACGTCGGCACCCTGAGGTGGCTGGCAAGCTCAGAGCGGCAGTGTCTGTGGGGCTGTGGAAGGGCTGCCAAGGGAAGGTGAGGGCCAGCACCAGCTTGCAGTCCTGGCCCCTTTGGTGTGGGAGCAGGCGCTGGACGTTTTCCATTTGGGAGCTGGGCTTTCTCAGGACTGAGAGCGAGCAAGGGAAAGACGTCGGCACCCTGAGGTGGCTGGCAAGCTCAGAGCGGCAGTGTCTGTGGGGCTGTGGAAGGGCTGCCAAGGGAAGGTGAGGACCAGCACCAGCTTGCAGTCCTGGCCCCTTTGGTGTGGGAGCAGGCGCTGGACGTTTTCCATTTGGGAGCTGGGCTTTCTCAGGACTGAGAGCGAGCAAGGCAACAACGTCGGCACCCTGAGGTGGCTGGCAAGCTCAGAGCGGCAGTGTCTGTGGGGCTGTGGAAGGGCTGCCAAGGGAAGGTGAGGGCCAGCACCAGCTTGCAGTCCTGGCCCCTTTGGTGTGGGAGCAGGCGCTGGACGTTTTCCATTTGGGAGCTGGGCTTTCTCAGGACTGAGAGCGAGCAAGGGAAAGACGTCGGCACCCTGAGGTGGCTGGCAAGCCCAGAGCGGCAGTGTCTGTGGGGCTGTGGAAGGGCTGCCAAGGGAAGGTGAGGGCCAGCACCAGCTTGCAGTCCTGGCCCCTTTGGTGTGGGAGCAGGCGCTGGACGTTTTCCATTTGGGAGCTGGGCTTTCTCAGGACTGAGAGCGAGCAAGGCAACAACGTCGGCACCCTGAGGTGGCTGGCAAGCCCAGAGCGGCAGTGTCTGTGGGGCTGTGGAAGGGCTGCCAAGGGAAGGTGAGGGCCAGCACCAGCTTGCAGTCCTGGCCCCTTTGGTGTGGGAGCAGGCGCTGGACGTTTTCCATTTGGGAGCTGGGCTCTGGCAGTGCTGAGAGCGAGCAAGGGAAAGACGTCGGCACCCTGAGGTGGCTGGCAAGCTCAGAGCGGCAGTGTCTGTGGGGCTGTGGAAGGGCTGCCAAGGGAAGGTGAGGGCCAGCACCAGCTTGCAGTCCTGGCCCCTTTGGTGTGGGAGCAGGCGCTGGACGTTTTCCATTTGGGAGCTGGGCTTTCTCAGGACTGAGAGCGAGCAAGGCAACAACGTCGGCACCCTGAGGTGGCTGGCAAGCTCGGAGCGGCAGTGTCTGTGGGGCTGTGGAAGGGCTGCCAAGGGAAGGTGAGGGCCAGCACCAGCTTGCAGTCCTGGCCCCTTTGGTGTGGGAGCAGGCGCTGGACGTTTTCCATTTGGGAGCTGGGCTTTCTCAGGACTGAGAGCGAGCAAGGGAAAGACGTCGGCACCCTGAGGTGGCTGGCAAGCCCATAGCGGCAGTGTCTGTGGGGCTGTGGAAGGGCTGCCAAGGGAAGGTGAGGGCCAGCACCAGCTTGCAGTCCTGGCCCCTTTGGTGTGGGAGCAGGCGCTGGACGTTTTCCATTTGGGAGCTGGGCTTTCTCAGGACTGAGAGCGAGCAAGGCAACAACGTCGGCACCCTGAGGTGGCTGGCAAGCTCGGAGCGGCAGTGTCTGTGGGGCTGTGGAAGGGCTGCCAAGGGAAGGTGAGGGCCAGCACCAGCTTGCAGTCCTGGCCCCTTTGGTGTGGGAGCAGGCGCTGGACGTTTTCCATTTGGGAGCTGGGCTTTCTCAGGACTGAGAGCGAGCAAGGGAAAGACGTCGGCACCCTGAGGTGGCTGGCAAGCCCATAGCGGCAGTGTCTGTGGGGCTGTGGAAGGGCTGCCAAGGGAAGGTGAGGGCCAGCACCAGCTTGCAGTCCTGGCCCCTTTGGTGTGGGAGCAGGCGCTGGACGTTTTCCATTTGGGAGCTGGGCTTTCTCAGGACTGAGAGCGAGCAAGGCAACAACGTCGGCACCCTGAGGTGGCTGGCAAGCCCAGAGCGGCAGTGTCTGTGGGGCTGTGGAAGGGCTGCCAAGGGAAGGTGAGGGCCAGCACCAGCTTGCAGTCCTGGCCCCTTTGGTGTGGGAGCAGGCGCTGGACGTTTTCCATTTGGGAGCTGGGCTTTCTCAGGACTGAGAGCGAGCAAGGGAAAGACGTCGGCACCCTGAGGTGGCTGGCAAGCTCAGAGCGGCAGTGTCTGTGGGGCTGTGGAAGGGCTGCCAAGGGAAGGTGAGGGCCAGCACCAGCTTGCAGTCCTGGCCCCTTTGGTGTGGGAGCAGGCGCTGGACGTTTTCCATTTGGGAGCTGGGCTTTCTCAGGACTGAGAGCGAGCAAGGGAAAGACGTCGGCACCCTGAGGTGGCTGGCAAGCTCAGAGCGGCAGTGTCTGTGGGGCTGTGGAAGGGCTGCCAAGGGAAGGTGAGGACCAGCACCAGCTTGCAGTCCTGGCCCCTTTGGTGTGGGAGCAGGCGCTGGACGTTTTCCATTTGGGAGCTGGGCTTTCTCAGGACTGAGAGCGAGCAAGGCAACAACGTCGGCACCCTGAGGTGGCTGGCAAGCTCAGAGCGGCAGTGTCTGTGGGGCTGTGGAAGGGCTGCCAAGGGAAGGTGAGGGCCAGCACCAGCTTGCAGTCCTGGCCCCTTTGGTGTGGGAGCAGGCGCTGGACGTTTTCCATTTGGGAGCTGGGCTTTCTCAGGACTGAGAGCGAGCAAGGGAAAGACGTCGGCACCCTGAGGTGGCTGGCAAGCCCATAGCGGCAGTGTCTGTGGGGCTGTGGAAGGGCTGCCAAGGGAAGGTGAGGGCCAGCACCAGCTTGCAGTCCTGGCCCCTTTGGTGTGGGAGCAGGCGCTGGACGTTTTCCATTTGGGAGCTGGGCTTTCTCAGGACTGAGAGCGAGCAAGGGAAAGACGTCGGCACCCTGAGGTGGCTGGCAAGCCCAGAGCGGCAGTGTCTGTGGGGCTGTGGAAGGGCTGCCAAGGGAAGGTGAGGGCCAGCACCAGCTTGCAGTCCTGGCCCCTTTGGTGTGGGAGCAGGCGCTGGACGTTTTCCATTTGGGAGCTGGGCTTTCTCAGGACTGAGAGCGAGCAAGGCAACAACGTCGGCACCCTGAGGTGGCTGGCAAGCCCAGAGCGGCAGTGTCTGTGGGGCTGTGGAAGGGCTGCCAAGGGAAGGTGAGGGCCAGCACCAGCTTGCAGTCCTGGCCCCTTTGGTGTGGGAGCAGGCGCTGGACGTTTTCCATTTGGGAGCTGGGCTCTGGCAGTGCTGAGAGCGAGCAAGGGAAAGACGTCGGCACCCTGAGGTGGCTGGCAAGCTCAGAGCGGCAGTGTCTGTGGGGCTGTGGAAGGGCTGCCAAGGGAAGGTGAGGGCCAGCACCAGCTTGCAGTCCTGGCCCCTTTGGTGTGGGAGCAGGCGCTGGACGTTTTCCATTTGGGAGCTGGGCTTTCTCAGGACTGAGAGCGAGCAAGGCAACAACGTCGGCACCCTGAGGTGGCTGGCAAGCTCAGAGCGGCAGTGTCTGTGGGGCTGTGGAAGGGCTGCCAAGGGAAGGTGAGGGCCAGCACCAGCTTGCAGTCCTGGCCCCTTTGGTGTGGGAGCAGGCGCTGGACGTTTTCCATTTGGGAGCTGGGCTCTGGCAGTGCTGAGAGCGAGCAAGGGAAAGACGTCGGCACCCTGAGGTGGCTGGCAAGCTCAGAGCGGCAGTGTCTGTGGGGCTGTGGAAGGGCTGCCAAGGGAAGGTGAGGGCCAGCACCAGCTTGCAGTCCTGGCCCCTTTGGTGTGGGAGCAGGCGCTGGACGTTTTCCATTTGGGAGCTGGGCTTTCTCAGGACTGGGAGCGAGCAAGGCAACAACGTCGGCACCCTGAGGTGGCTGGCAAGCCCATAGCGGCAGTGTCTGTGGGGCTGTGGAAGGGCTGCCAAGGGAAGGTGAGGGCCAGCACCAGCTTGCAGTCCTGGCCCCTTTGGTGTGGGAGCAGGCGCTGGACGTTTTCCATTTGGGAGCTGGGCTTTCTCAGGACTGAGAGCGAGCAAGGCAACAACGTCGGCACCCTGAGGTGGCTGGCAAGCCCATAGCGGCAGTGTCTGTGGGGCTGTGGAAGGGCTGCCAAGGGAAGGTGAGGGCCAGCACCAGCTTGCAGTCCTGGCCCCTTTGGTGTGGGAGCAGGCGCTGGACGTTTTCCATTTGGGAGCTGGGCTTTCTCAGGACTGAGAGCGAGCAAGGCAACAACGTCGGCACCCTGAGGTGGCTGGCAAGCTCGGAGCAGCAGTGTCTGTGGGGCTGTGGAAGGGCTGCCAAGGGAAGGTGAGGGCCAGCACCAGCTTGCAGTCCTGGCCCCTTTGGTGTGGGAGCAGGCGCTGGACGTTTTCCATTTGGGAGCTGGGCTTTCTCAGGACTGAGAGCGAGCAAGGCAACAACGTCGGCACCCTGAGGTGGCTGGCAAGCTCGGAGCAAGCAGTGTCTGTGGGGCTGTGGAAGGGCTGCCAAGGGAAGGTGAGGGCCAGCACCAGCTTGCAGTCCTGGCCCCTTTGGTGTGGGAGCAGGCGCTGGACGTTTTCCATTTGGGAGCTGGGCTTTCTCAGGACTGAGAGCGAGCAAGGGAAAGACGTCGGCACCCTGAGGTGGCTGGCAAGCCCATAGCGGCAGTGTCTGTGGGGCTGTGGAAGGGCTGCCAAGGGAAGGTGAGGGCCAGCACCAGCTTGCAGTCCTGGCCCCTTTGGTGTGGGAGCAGGCGCTGGACGTTTTCCATTTGGGAGCTGGGCTCTGGCAGTGCTGAGAGCGAGCAAGGGAAAGACGTCGGCACCCTGAGGTGGCTGGCAAGCTCAGAGCGGCAGTGTCTGTGGGGCTGTGGAAGGGCTGCCAAGGGAAGGTGAGGGCCAGCACCAGCTTGCAGTCCTGGCCCCTTTGGTGTGGGAGCAGGCGCTGGACGTTTTCCATTTGGGAGCTGGGCTTTCTCAGGACTGAGAGCGAGCAAGGCAACAACGTCGGCACCCTGAGGTGGCTGGCAAGCTCGGAGCGGCAGTGTCTGTGGGGCTGTGGAAGGGCTGCCAAGGGAAGGTGAGGGCCAGCACCAGCTTGCAGTCCTGGCCCCTTTGGTGTGGGAGCAGGCGCTGGACGTTTTCCATTTGGGAGCTGGGCTTTCTCAGGACTGAGAGCGAGCAAGGGAAAGACGTCGGCACCCTGAGGTGGCTGGCAAGCCCATAGCGGCAGTGTCTGTGGGGCTGTGGAAGGGCTGCCAAGGGAAGGTGAGGGCCAGCACCAGCTTGCAGTCCTGGCCCCTTTGGTGTGGGAGCAGGCGCTGGACGTTTTCCATTTGGGAGCTGGGCTTTCTCAGGACTGAGAGCGAGCAAGGCAACAACGTCGGCACCCTGAGGTGGCTGGCAAGCTCGGAGCGGCAGTGTCTGTGGGGCTGTGGAAGGGCTGCCAAGGGAAGGTGAGGGCCAGCACCAGCTTGCAGTCCTGGCCCCTTTGGTGTGGGAGCAGGCGCTGGACGTTTTCCATTTGGGAGCTGGGCTTTCTCAGGACTGAGAGCGAGCAAGGGAAAGACGTCGGCACCCTGAGGTGGCTGGCAAGCCCATAGCGGCAGTGTCTGTGGGGCTGTGGAAGGGCTGCCAAGGGAAGGTGAGGGCCAGCACCAGCTTGCAGTCCTGGCCCCTTTGGTGTGGGAGCAGGCGCTGGACGTTTTCCATTTGGGAGCTGGGCTTTCTCAGGACTGAGAGCGAGCAAGGCAACAACGTCGGCACCCTGAGGTGGCTGGCAAGCCCAGAGCGGCAGTGTCTGTGGGGCTGTGGAAGGGCTGCCAAGGGAAGGTGAGGGCCAGCACCAGCTTGCAGTCCTGGCCCCTTTGGTGTGGGAGCAGGCGCTGGACGTTTTCCATTTGGGAGCTGGGCTCTGGCAGTGCTGAGAGCGAGCAAGGGAAAGACGTCGGCACCCTGAGGTGGCTGGCAAGCTCAGAGCGGCAGTGTCTGTGGGGCTGTGGAAGGGCTGCCAAGGGAAGGTGAGGGCCAGCACCAGCTTGCAGTCCTGGCCCCTTTGGTGTGGGAGCAGGCGCTGGACGTTTTCCATTTGGGAGCTGGGCTTTCTCAGGACTGAGAGCGAGCAAGGGAAAGACGTCGGCACCCTGAGGTGGCTGGCAAGCTCAGAGCGGCAGTGTCTGTGGGGCTGTGGAAGGGCTGCCAAGGGAAGGTGAGGACCAGCACCAGCTTGCAGTCCTGGCCCCTTTGGTGTGGGAGCAGGCGCTGGACGTTTTCCATTTGGGAGCTGGGCTTTCTCAGGACTGAGAGCGAGCAAGGCAACAACGTCGGCACCCTGAGGTGGCTGGCAAGCTCAGAGCGGCAGTGTCTGTGGGGCTGTGGAAGGGCTGCCAAGGGAAGGTGAGGGCCAGCACCAGCTTGCAGTCCTGGCCCCTTTGGTGTGGGAGCAGGCGCTGGACGTTTTCCATTTGGGAGCTGGGCTTTCTCAGGACTGAGAGCGAGCAAGGGAAAGACGTCGGCACCCTGAGGTGGCTGGCAAGCCCATAGCGGCAGTGTCTGTGGGGCTGTGGAAGGGCTGCCAAGGGAAGGTGAGGGCCAGCACCAGCTTGCAGTCCTGGCCCCTTTGGTGTGGGAGCAGGCGCTGGACGTTTTCCATTTGGGAGCTGGGCTTTCTCAGGACTGAGAGCGAGCAAGGGAAAGACGTCGGCACCCTGAGGTGGCTGGCAAGCCCAGAGCGGCAGTGTCTGTGGGGCTGTGGAAGGGCTGCCAAGGGAAGGTGAGGGCCAGCACCAGCTTGCAGTCCTGGCCCCTTTGGTGTGGGAGCAGGCGCTGGACGTTTTCCATTTGGGAGCTGGGCTTTCTCAGGACTGAGAGCGAGCAAGGCAACAACGTCGGCACCCTGAGGTGGCTGGCAAGCCCAGAGCGGCAGTGTCTGTGGGGCTGTGGAAGGGCTGCCAAGGGAAGGTGAGGGCCAGCACCAGCTTGCAGTCCTGGCCCCTTTGGTGTGGGAGCAGGCGCTGGACGTTTTCCATTTGGGAGCTGGGCTCTGGCAGTGCTGAGAGCGAGCAAGGGAAAGACGTCGGCACCCTGAGGTGGCTGGCAAGCTCAGAGCGGCAGTGTCTGTGGGGCTGTGGAAGGGCTGCCAAGGGAAGGTGAGGGCCAGCACCAGCTTGCAGTCCTGGCCCCTTTGGTGTGGGAGCAGGCGCTGGACGTTTTCCATTTGGGAGCTGGGCTTTCTCAGGACTGAGAGCGAGCAAGGCAACAACGTCGGCACCCTGAGGTGGCTGGCAAGCTCAGAGCGGCAGTGTCTGTGGGGCTGTGGAAGGGCTGCCAAGGGAAGGTGAGGGCCAGCACCAGCTTGCAGTCCTGGCCCCTTTGGTGTGGGAGCAGGCGCTGGACGTTTTCCATTTGGGAGCTGGGCTCTGGCAGTGCTGAGAGCGAGCAAGGGAAAGACGTCGGCACCCTGAGGTGGCTGGCAAGCTCAGAGCGGCAGTGTCTGTGGGGCTGTGGAAGGGCTGCCAAGGGAAGGTGAGGGCCAGCACCAGCTTGCAGTCCTGGCCCCTTTGGTGTGGGAGCAGGCGCTGGACGTTTTCCATTTGGGAGCTGGGCTTTCTCAGGACTGGGAGCGAGCAAGGCAACAACGTCGGCACCCTGAGGTGGCTGGCAAGCCCATAGCGGCAGTGTCTGTGGGGCTGTGGAAGGGCTGCCAAGGGAAGGTGAGGGCCAGCACCAGCTTGCAGTCCTGGCCCCTTTGGTGTGGGAGCAGGCGCTGGACGTTTTCCATTTGGGAGCTGGGCTTTCTCAGGACTGAGAGCGAGCAAGGCAACAACGTCGGCACCCTGAGGTGGCTGGCAAGCCCAGAGCGGCAGTGTCTGTGGGGCTGTGGAAGGGCTGCCAAGGGAAGGTGAGGGCCAGCACCAGCTTGCAGTCCTGGCCCCTTTGGTGTGGGAGCAGGCGCTGGACGTTTTCCATTTGGGAGCTGGGCTCTGGCAGTGCTGAGAGCGAGCAAGGGAAAGACGTCGGCACCCTGAGGTGGCTGGCAAGCTCAGAGCGGCAGTGTCTGTGGGGCTGTGGAAGGGCTGCCAAGGGAAGGTGAGGGCCAGCACCAGCTTGCAGTCCTGGCCCCTTTGGTGTGGGAGCAGGCGCTGGACGTTTTCCATTTGGGAGCTGGGCTTTCTCAGGACTGAGAGCGAGCAAGGGAAAGACGTCGGCACCCTGAGGTGGCTGGCAAGCTCAGAGCGGCAGTGTCTGTGGGGCTGTGGAAGGGCTGCCAAGGGAAGGTGAGGGCCAGCACCAGCTTGCAGTCCTGGCCCCTTTGGTGTGGGAGCAGGCGCTGGACGTTTTCCATTTGGGAGCTGGGCTTTCTCAGGACTGAGAGCGAGCAAGGCAACAACGTCGGCACCCTGAGGTGGCTGGCAAGCTCAGAGCGGCAGTGTCTGTGGGGCTGTGGAAGGGCTGCCAAGGGAAGGTGAGGGCCAGCACCAGCTTGCAGTCCTGGCCCCTTTGGTGTGGGAGCAGGCGCTGGACGTTTTCCATTTGGGAGCTGGGCTTTCTCAGGACTGAGAGCGAGCAAGGGAAAGACGTCGGCACCCTGAGGTGGCTGGCAAGCCCATAGCGGCAGTGTCTGTGGGGCTGTGGAAGGGCTGCCAAGGGAAGGTGAGGGCCAGCACCAGCTTGCAGTCCTGGCCCCTTTGGTGTGGGAGCAGGCGCTGGACGTTTTCCATTTGGGAGCTGGGCTTTCTCAGGACTGAGAGCGAGCAAGGGAAAGACGTCGGCACCCTGAGGTGGCTGGCAAGCCCAGAGCGGCAGTGTCTGTGGGGCTGTGGAAGGGCTGCCAAGGGAAGGTGAGGGCCAGCACCAGCTTGCAGTCCTGGCCCCTTTGGTGTGGGAGCAGGCGCTGGACGTTTTCCATTTGGGAGCTGGGCTTTCTCAGGACTGAGAGCGAGCAAGGCAACAACGTCGGCACCCTGAGGTGGCTGGCAAGCTCAGAGCGGCAGTGTCTGTGGGGCTGTGGAAGGGCTGCCAAGGGAAGGTGAGGGCCAGCACCAGCTTGCAGTCCTGGCCCCTTTGGTGTGGGAGCAGGCGCTGGACGTTTTCCATTTGGGAGCTGGGCTCTGGCAGTGCTGAGAGCGAGCAAGGGAAAGACGTCGGCACCCTGAGGTGGCTGGCAAGCTCAGAGCGGCAGTGTCTGTGGGGCTGTGGAAGGGCTGCCAAGGGAAGGTGAGGGCCAGCACCAGCTTGCAGTCCTGGCCCCTTTGGTGTGGGAGCAGGCGCTGGACGTTTTCCATTTGGGAGCTGGGCTTTCTCAGGACTGGGAGCGAGCAAGGCAACAACGTCGGCACCCTGAGGTGGCTGGCAAGCCCATAGCGGCAGTGTCTGTGGGGCTGTGGAAGGGCTGCCAAGGGAAGGTGAGGGCCAGCACCAGCTTGCAGTCCTGGCCCCTTTGGTGTGGGAGCAGGCGCTGGACGTTTTCCATTTGGGAGCTGGGCTTTCTCAGGACTGAGAGCGAGCAAGGCAACAACGTCGGCACCCTGAGGTGGCTGGCAAGCCCAGAGCGGCAGTGTCTGTGGGGCTGTGGAAGGGCTGCCAAGGGAAGGTGAGGGCCAGCACCAGCTTGCAGTCCTGGCCCCTTTGGTGTGGGAGCAGGCGCTGGACGTTTTCCATTTGGGAGCTGGGCTTTCTCAGGACTGAGAGCGAGCAAGGCAACAACGTCGGCACCCTGAGGTGGCTGGCAAGCTCGGAGCAGCAGTGTCTGTGGGGCTGTGGAAGGGCTGCCAAGGGAAGGTGAGGGCCAGCACCAGCTTGCAGTCCTGGCCCCTTTGGTGTGGGAGCAGGCGCTGGACGTTTTCCATTTGGGAGCTGGGCTTTCTCAGGACTGAGAGCGAGCAAGGCAAAGACGTCGGCACCCTGAGGTGGCTGGCAAGCTCAGAGCAGCAGTGTCTGTGGGGCTGTGGAAGGGCTGCCAAGGGAAGGTGAGGGCCAGCACCCGCTTGCAGTCCTGGCCCCTTTGGTGTGGGAGCAGGCGCTGGACGTTTTCCATTTGGGAGCTGGGCTTTCTCAGGACTGAGAGCGAGCAAGGCAACAACGTCGGCACCCTGAGGTGGCTGGCAAGGCCAGAGCGGCAGTGTCTGTGGGGCTGTGGAAGGGCTGCCAAGGGAAGGTGAGGGCCAGCACCAGCTTGCAGTCCTGGCCCCTTTGGTGTGGGAGCAGGCGCTGGACGTTTTCCATTTGGGAGCTGGGCTTTCTCAGGACTGAGAGCGAGCAAGGCAAAGACGTCGGCACCCTGAGGTGGCTGGCAAGCCCAGAGCGGCAGTGTCTGTGGGGCTGTGGAAGGGCTGCCAAGGGAAGGTGAGGGCCAGCACCAGCTTGCAGTCCTGGCCCCTTTGGTGTGGGAGCAGGCGCTGGACGTTTTCCATTTGGGAGCTTGGCTTTCTCAGGACTGAGAGCGAGCAAGGCAACAACGTCGGCACCCTGAGGTGGCTGGCAAGCTCGGAGCAAGCAGTGTCTGTGGGGCTGTGGAAGGGCTGCCAAGGGAAGGTGAGGGCCAGCACCAGCTTGCAGTCCTGGCCCCTTTGGTGTGGGAGCAGGCGCTGGATGTTTTCCATTTGGGAGCTGGGCTCTGGCAGTGCTGAGAGCGAGCAAGGGAAAGACGTCGGCACCCTGAGGTGGCTGGCAAGCCCAGAGCGGCAGTGTCTGTGGGGCTGTGGAAGGGCTGCCAAGGGAAGGTGAGGGCCAGCACCAGCTTGCAGTCCTGGCCCCTTTGGTGTGGGAGCAGGCGCTGGACGTTTTCCATTTGGGAGCTGGGCTCTGGCAGTGCTGAGAGCGAGCAAGGGAAAGACGTCGGCACCCTGAGGTGGCTGGCAAGCTCAGAGCGGCAGTGTCTGTGGGGCTGTGGAAGGGCTGCCAAGGGAAGGTGAGGGCCAGCACCAGCTTGCAGTCCTGGCCCCTTTGGTGTGGGAACAGGCGCTGGATGTTTTCCATTTGGGAGCTGGGCTTTCTCAGGACTGAGAGCGAGCAAGGCAACAACGTCGGCACCCTGAGGTGGCTGGCAAGCCCATAGCGGCAGTGTCTGTGGGGCTGTGGAAGGGCTGCCAAGGGAAGGTGAGGGCCAGCACCAGCTTGCAGTCCTGGCCCCTTTGGTGTGGGAGCAGGCGCTGGACGTTTTCCATTTGGGAGCTGGGCTTTCTCAGGACTGAGAGCGAGCAAGGCAACAACGTCAGCACCCTGAGGTGGCTGGCAAGCCCAGAGCGGCAGTGTCTGTGGGGCTGTGGAAGGGCTGCCAAGGGAAGGTGAGGGCCAGCACCAGCTTGCAGTCCTGGCCCCTTTGGTGTGGGAGCAGGCGCTGGACGTTTTCCATTTGGGAGCTGGGCTTTCTCAGGACTGAGAGCGAGCGAGGCAACAACGTCGGCACCGTGAGGTGGCTGGCAAGCTCAGAGCGGCAGTGTCTGTGGGGCTGTGGAAGGGCTGCCAAGGGAAGGTGAGGGCCAGCACCAGCTTGCAGTCCTGGCCCCTTTGGTGTGGGAGCAGGCGCTGGACGTTTTCCATTTGGGAGCTGGGCTTTCTCAGGACTGAGAGCGAGCAAGGCAACAACGTCGGCACCCTGAGGCGGCTGGCAAGCCCAGAGCGGCAGTGTCTGTGGGGCTGTGGAAGGGCTGCCAAGGGAAGGTGAGGGCCAGCACCAGCTTGCAGTCCTGGCCCCTTTGGTGTGGGAGCAGGCGCTGGACGTTTTCCATTTGGGAGCTGGGCTTTCTCAGGACTGAGAGCGAGCAAGGGAAAGACGTCGGCACCCTGAGGTGGCTGGCAAGCCCATAGCGGCAGTGTCTGTGGGGCTGTGGAAGGGCTGCCAAGGGAAGGTGAGGGCCAGCACCAGCTTGCAGTCCTGGCCCCTTTGGTGTGGGAGCAGGCGCTGGATGTTTTCCATTTGGGAGCTGGGCTTTCTCAGGACTGAGAGCGAGCAAGGCAACAACGTCGGCACCCTGAGGTGGCTGGCAAGCTCGGAGCGGCAGTGTCTGTGGGGCTGTGGAAGGGCTGCCAAGGGAAGGTGAGTGCCAGCACCAGCTTGCAGTCCTGGCCCCTTTGGTGTGGGAGCAGGCGCTGGACGTTTTCCATTTGGGAGCTGGGCTTTCTCAGGACTGAGAGCGAGCGAGGGAACAACGTCGGCACCCTGAGGTGGCTGGCAAGCCCAGAGCGGCAGTGTCTGTGGGGCTGTGGAAGGGCTGCCAAGGGAAGGTGAGGGCCAGCACCAGCTTGCAGTCCTGGCCCCTTTGGTGTGGGAGCAGGCGCTGGACGTTTTCCATTTGGGAGCTTGGCTTTCTCAGGACTGAGAGCGAGCAAGGCAACAACGTCGGCACCCTGAGGTGGCTGGCAAGCTCGGAGCAAGCAGTGTCTGTGGGGCTGTGGAAGGGCTGCCAAGGGAAGGTGAGGGCCAGCACCAGCTTGCAGTCCTGGCCCCTTTGGTGTGGGAGCAGGCGCTGGATGTTTTCCATTTGGGAGCTGGGCTCTGGCAGTGCTGAGAGCGAGCAAGGGAAAGACGTCGGCACCCTGAGGTGGCTGGCAAGCCCATAGCGGCAGTGTCTGTGGGGCTGTGGAAGGGCTGCCAAGGGAAGGTGAGGGCCAGCACCAGCTTGCAGTCCTGGCCCCTTTGGTGTGGGAGCAGGCGCTGGACGTTTTCCATTTGGGAGCTGGGCTCTGGCAGTGCTGAGAGCGAGCAAGGGAAAGACGTCGGCACCCTGAGGTGGCTGGCAAGCTCAGAGCGGCAGTGTCTGTGGGGCTGTGGAAGGGCTGCCAAGGGAAGGTGAGGGCCAGCACCAGCTTGCAGTCCTGGCCCCTTTGGTGTGGGAACAGGCGCTGGATGTTTTCCATTTGGGAGCTGGGCTTTCTCAGGACTGAGAGCGAGCAAGGCAACAACGTCGGCACCCTGAGGTGGCTGGCAAGCCCATAGCGGCAGTGTCTGTGGGGCTGTGGAAGGGCTGCCAAGGGAAGGTGAGGGCCAGCACCAGCTTGCAGTCCTGGCCCCTTTGGTGTGGGAGCAGGCGCTGGACGTTTTCCATTTGGGAGCTGGGCTTTCTCAGGACTGAGAGCGAGCAAGGCAACAACGTCAGCACCCTGAGGTGGCTGGCAAGCCCAGAGCGGCAGTGTCTGTGGGGCTGTGGAAGGGCTGCCAAGGGAAGGTGAGGGCCAGCACCAGCTTGCAGTCCTGGCCCCTTTGGTGTGGGAGCAGGCGCTGGACGTTTTCCATTTGGGAGCTGGGCTTTCTCAGGACTGAGAGCGAGCAAGGCAACAACGTCGGCACCCTGAGGTGGCTGGCAAGCTCAGAGCGGCAGTGTCTGTGGGGCTGTGGAAGGGCTGCCAAGGGAAGGTGAGGGCCAGCACCAGCTTGCAGTCCTGGCCCCTTTGGTGTGGGAGCAGGCGCTGGACGTTTTCCATTTGGGAGCTGGGCTTTCTCAGGACTGAGAGCGAGCAAGGCAACAACGTCGGCACCCTGAGGCGGCTGGCAAGCCCAGAGCGGCAGTGTCTGTGGGGCTGTGGAAGGGCTGCCAAGGGAAGGTGAGGGCCAGCACCAGCTTGCAGTCCTGGCCCCTTTGGTGTGGGAGCAGGCGCTGGATGTTTTCCATTTGGGAGCTGGGCTTTCTCAGGACTGAGAGCGAGCAAGGCAACAACGTCGGCACCCTGAGGTGGCTGGCAAGCTCGGAGCGGCAGTGTCTGTGGGGCTGTGGAAGGGCTGCCAAGGGAAGGTGAGGGCCAGCACCAGCTTGCAGTCCTGGCCCCTTTGGTGTGGGAGCAGGCGCTGGACGTTTTCCATTTGGGAGCTGGGCTTTCTCAGGACTGAGAGCGAGCAAGGGAAAGACGTCGGCACCCTGAGGTGGCTGGCAAGCCCAGAGCGGCAGTGTCTGTGGGGCTGTGGAAGGGCTGCCAAGGGAAGGTGAGGGCCAGCACCAGCTTGCAGTCCTGGCCCCTTTGGTGTGGGAGCAGGCGCTGGACGTTTTCCATTTGGGAGCTGGGCTTTCTCAGGACTGAGAGCGAGCAAGGGAAAGACGTCGGCACCCTGAGGTGGCTGGCAAGCCCATAGCGGCAGTGTCTGTGGGGCTGTGGAAGGGCTGCCAAGGGAAGGTGAGGGCCAGCACCAGCTTGCAGTCCTGGCCCCTTTGGTGTGGGAGCAGGCGCTGGACGTTTTCCATTTGGGAGCTGGGCTTTCTCAGGACTGAGAGCGAGCAAGGCAACAACGTCGGCACCCTGAGGTGGCTGGCAAGCCCATAGCGGCAGTGTCTGTGGGGCTGTGGAAGGGCTGCCAAGGGAAGGTGAGGGTCAGCACCAGCTTGCAGTCCTGGCCCCTTTGGTGTGGGAGCAGGCGCTGGACGTTTTCCATTTGGGAGCTGGGCTTTCTCAGGACTGAGAGCGAGCAAGGCAACAACGTCGGCACCCTGAGGTGGCTGGCAAGCTCAGAGCGGCAGTGTCTGTGGGGCTGTGGAAGGGCTGCCAAGGGAAGGTGAGGGCCAGCACCAGCTTGCAGTCCTGGCCCCTTTGGTGTGGGAGCAGGCGCTGGACGTTTTCCATTTGGGAGCTGGGCTTTCTCAGGACTGAGAGCGAGCAAGGCAACAACGTCGGCACCCTGAGGCGGCTGGCAAGCCCAGAGCGGCAGTGTCTGTGGGGCTGTGGAAGGGCTGCCAAGGGAAGGTGAGGGCCAGCACCAGCTTGCAGTCCTGGCCCCTTTGGTGTGGGAGCAGGCGCTGGACGTTTTCCATTTGGGAGCTGGGCTTTCTCAGGACTGAGAGCGAGCAAGGCAAAGACGTCGGCACCCTGAGGTGGCTGGCAAGCCCATAGCGGCAGTGTCTGTGGGGCTGTGGAAGGGCTGCCAAGGGAAGGTGAGGGCCAGCACCAGCTTGCAGTCCTGGCCCCTTTGGTGTGGGAGCAGGCGCTGGACGTTTTCCATTTGGGAGCTGGGCTTTCTCAGGACTGAGAGCGAGCAAGGGAAAGACGTCGGCACCCTGAGGTGGCTGGCAAGCCCAGAGCGGCAGTGTCTGTGGGGCTGTGGAAGGGCTGCCAAGGGAAGGTGAGGGCCAGCACCAGCTTGCAGTCCTGGCCCCTTTGGTGTGGGAGCAGGCGCTGGACATTTTCCATTTGGGAGCTGGGCTTTCTCAGGACTGAGAGCGAGCGAGGCAACAACGTCGGCACCCTGAGGTGGCTGGCAAGCCCAGAGCGGCAGTGTCTCTGGACGGGCTGCCAAGGGAAGGTGAGGGCCAGCACCAGCTTGCAGTCCTGGCCCCTTTGGTGTGGGAGCAGGCGCTGGACGTTTTCCATTTGGGAGCTGGGCTTTCTCAGGACTGAGAGCGAGCAAGGGAAAGACGTCGGCACCCTGAGGTGGCTGGCAAGCCCAGAGCGGCAGTGTCTGTGGGGCTGTGGAAGGGCTGCCAAGGGAAGGTGAGGGCCAGCACCAGCTTGCAGTCCTGGCCCCTTTGGTGTGGGAGCAGGCGCTGGACGTTTTCCATTTGGGAGCTGGGCTTTCTCAGGACTGAGAGCGAGCAAGGCAACAACGTCGGCACCCTGAGGTGGCTGGCAAGCCCATAGCGGCAGTGTCTGTGGGGCTGTGGAAGGGCTGCCAAGGGAAGGTGAGGGTCAGCACCAGCTTGCAGTCCTGGCCCCTTTGGTGTGGGAGCAGGCGCTGGACGTTTTCCATTTGGGAGCTGGGCTTTCTCAGGACTGAGAGCGAGCAAGGCAACAACGTCGGCACCCTGAGGTGGCTGGCAAGCTCAGAGCGGCAGTGTCTGTGGGGCTGTGGAAGGGCTGCCAAGGGAAGGTGAGGGCCAGCACCAGCTTGCAGTCCTGGCCCCTTTGGTGTGGGAGCAGGCGCTGGACGTTTTCCATTTGGGAGCTGGGCTTTCTCAGGACTGAGAGCGAGCAAGGCAACAACGTCGGCACCCTGAGGCGGCTGGCAAGCCCAGAGCGGCAGTGTCTGTGGGGCTGTGGAAGGGCTGCCAAGGGAAGGTGAGGGCCAGCACCAGCTTGCAGTCCTGGCCCCTTTGGTGTGGGAGCAGGCGCTGGACGTTTTCCATTTGGGAGCTGGGCTTTCTCAGGACTGAGAGCGAGCAAGGCAAAGACGTCGGCACCCTGAGGTGGCTGGCAAGCCCATAGCGGCAGTGTCTGTGGGGCTGTGGAAGGGCTGCCAAGGGAAGGTGAGGGCCAGCACCAGCTTGCAGTCCTGGCCCCTTTGGTGTGGGAGCAGGCGCTGGACGTTTTCCATTTGGGAGCTGGGCTTTCTCAGGACTGAGAGCGAGCAAGGGAAAGACGTCGGCACCCTGAGGTGGCTGGCAAGCCCAGAGCGGCAGTGTCTGTGGGGCTGTGGAAGGGCTGCCAAGGGAAGGTGAGGGCCAGCACCAGCTTGCAGTCCTGGCCCCTTTGGTGTGGGAGCAGGCGCTGGACATTTTCCATTTGGGAGCTGGGCTTTCTCAGGACTGAGAGCGAGCGAGGCAACAACGTCGGCACCCTGAGGTGGCTGGCAAGCCCAGAGCGGCAGTGTCTCTGGACGGGCTGCCAAGGGAAGGTGAGGGCCAGCACCAGCTTGCAGTCCTGGCCCCTTTGGTGTGGGAGCAGGCGCTGGACGTTTTCCATTTGGGAGCTGGGCTTTCTCAGGACTGAGAGCGAGCAAGGGAAAGACGTCGGCACCCTGAGGTGGCTGGCAAGCCCAGAGCGGCAGTGTCTGTGGGGCTGTGGAAGGGCTGCCAAGGGAAGGTGAGGGCCAGCACCAGCTTGCAGTCCTGGCCCCTTTGGTGTGGGAGCAGGCGCTGGACGTTTTCCATTTGGGAGCTGGGCTTTCTCAGGACTGAGAGCGAGCAAGGCAACAACGTCGGCACCCTGAGGTGGCTGGCAAGCCCATAGCGGCAGTGTCTGTGGGGCTGTGGAAGGGCTGCCAAGGGAAGGTGAGGGCCAGCACCAGCTTGCAGTCCTGGCCCCTTTGGTGTGGGAGCAGGCGCTGGACGTTTTCCATTTGGGAGCTGGGCTTTCTCAGGACTGAGAGCGAGCAAGGCAACAACGTCGGCACACTGAGGCGGCTGGCAAGCCCAGAGCGGCAGTGTCTGTGGGGCTGTGGAAGGGCTGCCAAGGGAAGGTGAGGGCCAGCACCAGCTTGCAGTCCTGGCCCCTTTGGTGTGGGAGCAGGCGCTGGACGTTTTCCATTTGGGAGCTGGGCTTTCTCAGGACTGAGAGCGAGCAAGGCAACAACGTCGGCACCCTGAGGTGGCTGGCAAGCTCAGAGCGGCAGTGTCTGTGGGGCTGTGGAACGGCTGCCAAGGGAAGGTGAGGGCCAGCACCAGCTTGCAGTCCTGGCCCCTTTGGTGTGGGAGCAGGCGCTGGACGTTTTCCATTTGGGAGCTGGGCTTTCTCAGGACTGAGAGCGAGCAAGGCAACAACGTCGGCACCCTGAGGCGGCTGGCAAGCCCAGAGCGGCAGTGTCTGTGGGGCTGTGGAAGGGCTGCCAAGGGAAGGTGAGGGCCAGCACCAGCTTGCAGTCCTGGCCCCTTTGGTGTGGGAGCAGGCGCTGGACGTTTTCCATTTGGGAGCTGGGCTTTCTCAGGACTGAGAGCGAGCAAGGCAACAACGTCGGCACCCTGAGGTGGCTGGCAAGCCCAGAGCGGCAGTGTCTGTGGGGCTGTGGAAGGGCTGCCAAGGGAAGGTGAGGGCCAGCACCAGCTTGCAGTCCTGGCCCCTTTGGTGTGGGAGCAGGCGCTGGACGTTTTCCATTTGGGAGCTGGGCTTTCTCAGGACTGAGAGCGAGCAAGGCAACAACGTCGGCACCCTGAGGTGGCTGGCAAGCCCAGAGCGGCAGTGTCTGTGGGGCTGTGGAAGGGCTGCCAAGGGAAGGTGAGGGCCAGCACCAGCTTGCAGTCCTGGCCCCTTTGGTGTGGGAGCAGGCGCTGGACATTTTCCATTTGGGAGCTGGGCTTTCTCAGGACTGAGAGCGAGCGACGCAACAACGTCGGCACCCTGAGGTGGCTGGCAAGCCCAGAGCGGCAGTGTCTCTGGACGGGCTGCCAAGGGAAGGTGAGGGCCAGCACCAGCTTGCAGTCCTGGCCCCTTTGGTGTGGGAGCAGGCGCTGGACGTTTTCCATTTGGGAGCTGGGCTTTCTCAGGACTGAGAGCGAGCAAGGGAAAGACGTCGGCACCCTGAGGTGGCTGGCAAGCCCAGAGCGGCAGTGTCTGTGGGGCTGTGGAAGGGCTGCCAAGGGAAGGTGAGGGCCAGCACCAGCTTGCAGTCCTGGCCCCTTTGGTGTGGGAGCAGGCGCTGGACGTTTTCCATTTGGGAGCTGGGCTTTCTCAGGACTGAGAGCGAGCAAGGCAACAACGTCGGCACCCTGAGGTGGCTGGCAAGCCCATAGCGGCAGTGTCTGTGGGGCTGTGGAAGGGCTGCCAAGGGAAGGTGAGGGCCAGCACCAGCTTGCAGTCCTGGCCCCTTTGGTGTGGGAGCAGGCGCTGGACGTTTTCCATTTGGGAGCTGGGCTTTCTCAGGACTGAGAGCGAGCAAGGCAACAACGTCGGCACCCTGAGGTGGCTGGCAAGCCCAGAGCGGCAGTGTCTGTGGGGCTGTGGAAGGGCTGCCAAGGGAAGGTGAGGGCCAGCACCAGCTTGCAGTCCTGGCCCCTTTGGTGTGGGAGCAGGCGCTGGACGTTTTCCATTTGGGAGCTGGGCTTTCTCAGGACTGAGAGCGAGCAAGGCAACAACGTCGGCACCCTGAGGTGGCTGGCAAGCTCAGAGCGGCAGTGTCTGTGGGGCTGTGGAACGGCTGCCAAGGGAAGGTGAGGGCCAGCACCAGCTTGCAGTCCTGGCCCCTTTGGTGTGGGAGCAGGCGCTGGACGTTTTCCATTTGGGAGCTGGGCTTTCTCAGGACTGAGAGCGAGCAAGGCAACAACGTCGGCACCCTGAGGCGGCTGGCAAGCCCAGAGCGGCAGTGTCTGTGGGGCTGTGGAAGGGCTGCCAAGGGAAGGTGAGGGTCAGCACCAGCTTGCAGTCCTGGCCCCTTTGGTGTGGGAGCAGGCGCTGGACGTTTTCCATTTGGGAGCTGGGCTTTCTCAGGACTGAGAGCGAGCAAGGCAACAACGTCGGCACCCTGAGGTGGCTGGCAAGCCCAGAGCGGCAGTGTCTGTGGGGCTGTGGAAGGGCTGCCAAGGGAAGGTGAGGGCCAGCACCAGCTTGCAGTCCTGGCCCCTTTGGTGTGGGAGCAGGCGCTGGACGTTTTCCATTTGGGAGCTGGGCTTTCTCAGGACTGAGAGCGAGCAAGGCAACAACGTCGGCACCCTGAGGTGGCTGGCAAGCCCAGAGCGGCAGTGTCTGTGGGGCTGTGGAAGGGCTGCCAAGGGAAGGTGAGGGCCAGCACCAGCTTGCAGTCCTGGCCCCTTTGGTGTGGGAGCAGGCGCTGGATGTTTTCCATTTGGGAGCTGGGCTTTCTCAGGACTGAGAGCGAGCAAGGGAAAGACGTCGGCACCCTGAGGTGGCTGGCAAGCCCAGAGCGGCAGTGTCTGTGGGGCTGTGGAAGGGCTGTCAAGGGAAGGTGAGGGCCAGCACCAGCTTGCAGTCCTGGCCCCTTTGGTGTGGGAGCAGGCGCTGGACGTTTTCCATTTGGGAGCTGGGCTTTCGGAGGACTGAGAGCGAGCAAGGCAACAACGTCGGCACCCTGAGGTGGCTGGCAAGCTCAGAGCAGCAGTGTCTGTGGGGCTGTGGAAGGGCTGCCAAGGGAAGGTGAGGGCCAGCACCAGCTTGCAGTCCTGGCCCCTTTGGTGTGGGAGCAGGCGCTGGACGTTTTCCATTTGGGAGCTGGGCTTTCTCAGGACTGAGAGCGAGCAAGGCAACAACGTCGGCACCCTGAGGTGGCTGGCAAGCCCAGAGCGGCAGTGTCTGTGGGGCTGTGGAAGGGCTGCCAAGGGAAGGTGAGGGCCAGCACCAGCTTGCAGTCCTGGCCCCTTTGGTGTGGGAGCAGGCGCTGGACGTTTTCCATTTGGGAGCTGGGCTTTCTCAGGACTGAGAGCGAGCGAGGCAACAACGTCGGCACCCTGAGGTGGCTGGCAAGCTCAGAGCGGCAGTGTCTGTGGGGCTGTGGAAGGGCTGCCAAGGGAAGGTGAGGGCCAGCACCAGCTTGCAGTCCTGGCCCCTTTGGTGTGGGAGCAGGCGCTGGACGTTTTCCATTTGGGAGCTGGGCTTTCTCAGGACTGAGAGCGAGCAAGGGAAAGACGTCGGCACCCTGAGGTGGCTGGCAAGCTCAGAGCGGCAGTGTCTGTGGGGCTGTGGAAGGGCTGCCAAGGGAAGGTGAGGGCCAGCACCAGCTTGCAGTCCTGGCCCCTTTGGTGTGGGAGCAGGCGCTGGACGTTTTCCATTTGGGAGCTGGGCTTTCTCAGGACTGAGAGCGAGCAAGGCAACAACGTCGGCACCCTGAGGTGGCTGGCAAGCTCGGAGCAAGCAGTGTCTGTGGGGCTGTGGAAGGGCTGCCAAGGGAAGGTGAGGGCCAGCACCAGCTTGCAGTCCTGGCCCCTTTGGTGTGGGAGCAGGCGCTGGACGTTTTCCATTTGGGAGCTGGGCTTTCGGAGGACTGAGAGCGAGCAAGGCAACAACGTCGGCACCCTGAGGTGGCTGGCAAGCTCAGAGCAGCAGTGTCTGTGGGGCTGTGGAAGGGCTGCCAAGGGAAGGTGAGGGCCAGCACCAGCTTGCAGTCCTGGCCCCTTTGGTGTGGGAGCAGGCGCTGGACGTTTTCCATTTGGGAGCTGGGCTTTCTCAGGACTGAGAGCGAGCAAGGCAACAACGTCGGCACCCTGAGGTGGCTGGCAAGCCCAGAGCGGCAGTGTCTGTGGGGCTGTGGAAGGGCTGCCAAGGGAAGGTGAGGGCCAGCACCAGCTTGCAGTCCTGGCCCCTTTGGTGTGGGAGCAGGCGCTGGACGTTTTCCATTTGGGAGCTGGGCTTTCTCAGGACTGAGAGCGAGCGAGGCAACAACGTCGGCACTCTGAGGTGGCTGGCAAGCCCATAGCGGCAGTGTCTGTGGGGCTGTGGAAGGGCTGCCAAGGGAAGGTGAGGGCCAGCACCAGCTTGCAGTCCTGGCCCCTTTGGTGTGGGAGCAGGTGCTGGACGTTTTCCATTTGGGAGCTGGGCTTTCTCAGGACTGAGAGCGAGCAAGGCAAAGACGTCGGCACCCTGAGGTGGCTGGCAAGCTCAGAGCGGCAGTGTCTGTGGGGCTGTGGAAGGGCTGCCAAGGGAAGGTGAGGGCCAGCACCAGCTTGCAGTCCTGGCCCCTTTGGTGTGGGAGCAGGCGCTGGACGTTTTCCATTTGGGAGCTGGGCTTTCTCAGGACTGAGAGCGAGCAAGGCAACAACGTCGGCACCCTGAGGTGGCTGGCAAGCTCGGAGCAAGCAGTGTCTGTGGGGCTGTGGAAGGGCTGCCAAGGGAAGGTGAGGGCCAGCACCAGCTTGCAGTCCTGGCCCCTTTGGTGTGGGAGCAGGCGCTGGACGTTTTCCATTTGGGAGCTGGGCTCTGGCAGTGCTGAGAGCGAGCAAGGGAAAGATGTCGGCACCCTGAGGTGGCTGGCAAGCCCATAGCGGCAGTGTCTGTGGGGCTGTGGAAGGGCTGCCAAGGGAAGGTGAGGGCCAGCACCAGCTTGCAGTCCTGGCCCCTTTGGTGTGGGAGCAGGCGCTGGACGTTTTCCATTTGGGAGCTGGGCTCTGGCAGTGCTGAGAGCGAGCAAGGCAAAGACGTCGGCACCCTGAGGTGGCTGGCAAGCTCAGAGCGGCAGTGTCTGTGGGGCTGTGGAAGGGCTGCCAAGGGAAGGTGAGGGCCAGCACCAGCTTGCAGTCCTGGCCCCTTTGGTGTGGGAGCAGGCGCTGGACGTTTTCCATTTGGGAGCTGGGCTTTCGGAGGACTGAGAGCGAGCAAGGCAACAACGTCGGCACCCTGAGGTGGCTGGCAAGCTCGGAGCGGCAGTGTCTGTGGGGCTGTGGAAGGGCTGCCAAGGGAAGGTGAGGGCCAGCACCAGCTTGCAGTCCTGGCCCCTTTGGTGTGGGAGCAGGCGCTGGACGTTTTCCATTTGGGAGCTGGGCTTTCTCAGGACTGAGAGCGAGCAAGGGAAAGACGTCGGCACCCTGAGGTGGCTGGCAAGCCCAGAGCGGCAGTGTCTGTGGGGCTGTGGAAGGGCTGCCAAGGGAAGGTGAGGGCCAGCACCAGCTTGCAGTCCTGGCCCCTTTGGTGTGGGAGCAGGCGCTGGACGTTTTCCATTTGGGAGCTGGGCTTTCTCAGGACTGAGAGCGAGCAAGGCAACAACGTCGGCACCCTGAGGTGGCTGGCAAGCCCAGAGCGGCAGTGTCTGTGGGGCTGTGGAAGGGCTGCCAAGGGAAGGTGAGGGCCAGCACCAGCTTGCAGTCCTGGCCCCTTTGGTGTGGGAGCAGGCGCTGGACGTTTTCCATTTGGGAGCTGGGCTTTCTCAGGACTGAGAGCGAGCAAGGGAAAGACGTCGGCACCCTGAGGTGGCTGGCAAGCTCGGAGCGGCAGTGTCTGTGGGGCTGTGGAAGGGCTGCCAAGGGAAGGTGAGGGCCAGCACCAGCTTGCAGTCCTGGCCCCTTTGGTGTGGGAGCAGGCGCTGGACGTTTTCCATTTGGGAGCTGGGCTTTCTCAGGACTGAGAGCGAGCAAGGGAAAGACGTCGGCACCCTGAGGTGGCTGGCAAGCCCATAGCGGCAGTGTCTGTGGGGCTGTGGAAGGGCTGCCAAGGGAAGGTGAGGGCCAGCACCAGCTTGCAGTCCTGGCCCCTTTGGTGTGGGAGCAGGCGCTGGACGTTTTCCATTTGGGAGCTGGGCTTTCTCAGGACTGAGAGCGAGCAAGGCAAAGACGTTGGCACCCTGAGGTGGCTGGCAAGCCCATAGCGGCAGTGTCTGTGGGGCTGTGGAAGGGCTGCCAAGGGAAGGTGAGGGCCAGCACCAGCTTGCAGTCCTGGCCCCTTTGGTGTGGGAGCAGGCGCTGGACGTTTTCCATTTGGGAGCTGGGCTTTCTCAGGACTGAGAGCGAGCAAGGCAACAACGTCGGCACCCTGAGGTGGCTGGCAAGCTCAGAGCGGCAGTGTCTGTGGGGCTGTGGAAGGGCTGCCAAGGGAAGGTGAGGGCCAGCACCAGCTTGCAGTCCTGGCCCCTTTGGTGTGGGAGCAGGCGCTGGACGTTTTCCATTTGGGAGCTGGGCTTTCTCAGGACTGAGAGCGAGCAAGGGAAAGACGTCGGCACCCTGAGGTGGCTGGCAAGCCCAGAGCGGCAGTGTCTGTGGGGCTGTGGAAGGGCTGCCAAGGGAAGGTGAGGGCCAGCACCAGCTTGCAGTCCTGGCCCCTTTGGTGTGGGAGCAGGCGCTGGACGTTTTCCATTTGGGAGCTGGGCTTTCTCAGGACTGAGAGCGAGCAAGGCAACAACGTCGGCACCCTGAGGTGGCTGGCAAGCCCAGAGCGGCAGTGTCTGTGGGGCTGTGGAAGGGCTGCCAAGGGAAGGTGAGGGCCAGCACCAGCTTGCAGTCCTGGCCCCTTTGGTGTGGGAGCAGGCGCTGGACGTTTTCCATTTGGGAGCTGGGCTTTCTCAGGACTGAGAGTGAGCAAGGGAAAGACGTCGGCACCCTGAGGTGGCTGGCAAGCCCAGAGCGGCAGTGTCTGTGGGGCTGTGGAAGGGCTGCCAAGGGAAGGTGAGGGCCAGCACCAGCTTGCAGTCCTGGCCCCTTTGGTGTGGGAGCAGGCGCTGGACGTTTTCCATTTGGGAGCTGGGCTTTCGGAGGACTGAGAGCGAGCAAGGCAACAACGTCGGCACCCTGAGGTGGCTGGCAAGCTCAGAGCAGCAGTGTCTGTGGGGCTGTGGAAGGGCTGCCAAGGGAAGGTGAGGGCCAGCACCAGCTTGCAGTCCTGGCCCCTTTGGTGTGGGAGCAGGCGCTGGACGTTTTCCATTTGGGAGCTGGGCTTTCTCAGGACTGAGAGCGAGCAAGGCAACAACGTCGGCACCCTGAGGTGGCTGGCAAGCCCAGAGCGGCAGTGTCTGTGGGGCTGTGGAAGGGCTGCCAAGGGAAGGTGAGGGCCAGCACCAGCTTGCAGTCCTGGCCCCTTTGGTGTGGGAGCAGGCGCTGGACGTTTTCCATTTGGGAGCTGGGCTTTCTCAGGACTGAGAGCGAGCAAGGGAAAGACGTCGGCACCCTGAGGTGGCTGGCAAGCTCAGAGCGGCAGTGTCTGTGGGGCTGTGGAAGGGCTGCCAAGGGAAGGTGAGGGCCAGCACCAGCTTGCAGTCCTGGCCCCTTTGGTGTGGGAGCAGGCGCTGGACGTTTTCCATTTGGGAGCTGGGCTTTCTCAGGACTGAGAGCGAGCAAGGCAAAGACGTCGGCACCCTGAGGTGGCTGGCAAGCTCAGAGCGGCAGTGTCTGTGGGGCTGTGGAAGGGCTGCCAAGGGAAGGTGAGGGCCAGCACCAGCTTGCAGTCCTGGCCCCTTTGGTGTGGGAGCAGGCGCTGGACGTTTTCCATTTGGGAGCTGGGCTTTCTCAGGACTGAGAGCGAGCAAGGCAACAACGTCGGCACCCTGAGGTGGCTGGCAAGCTCGGAGCAAGCAGTGTCTGTGGGGCTGTGGAAGGGCTGCCAAGGGAAGGTGAGGGCCAGCACCAGCTTGCAGTCCTGGCCCCTTTGGTGTGGGAGCAGGCGCTGGATGTTTTCCATTTGGGAGCTGGGCTCTGGCAGTGCTGAGAGCGAGCAAGGCAAAGACGTCGGCACCCTGAGGTGGCTGGCAAGCTCAGAGCGGCAGTGTCTGTGGGGCTGTGGAAGGGCTGCCAAGGGAAGGTGAGGGCCAGCACCAGCTTGCAGTCCTGGCCCCTTTGGTGTGGGAGCAGGCGCTGGACGTTTTCCATTTGGGAGCTGGGCTTTCTCAGGACTGAGAGCGAGCAAGGCAACAACGTCGGCACCCTGAGGTGGCTGGCAAGCTCGGAGCAAGCAGTGTCTGTGGGGCTGTGGAAGGGCTGCCAAGGGAAGGTGAGGGCCAGCACCAGCTTGCAGTCCTGGCCCCTTTGGTGTGGGAGCAGGCGCTGGATGTTTTCCATTTGGGAGCTGGGCTCTGGCAGTGCTGAGAGCGAGCAAGGGAAAGATGTCGGCACCCTGAGGTGGCTGGCAAGCCCAGAGCGGCAGTGTCTGTGGGGCTGTGGAAGGGCTGCCAAGGGAAGGTGAGGGCCAGCACCAGCTTGCAGTCCTGGCCCCTTTGGTGTGGGAGCAGGCGCTGGACGTTTTCCATTTGGGAGCTGGGCTTTCTCAGGACTGAGAGCGAGCAAGGCAACAACGTCGGCACCCTGAGGTGGCTGGCAAGCTCAGAGCGGCAGTGTCTGTGGGGCTGTGGAAGGGCTGCCAAGGGAAGGTGAGGGCCAGCACCAGCTTGCAGTCCTGGCCCCTTTGGTGTGGGAGCAGGCGCTGGACGTTTTCCATTTGGGAGCTGGGCTTTCTCAGGACTGAGAGCGAGCAAGGCAACAACGTCGGCACCCTGAGGTGGCTGGCAAGCTCGGAGCAAGCAGTGTCTGTGGGGCTGTGGAAGGGCTGCCAAGGGAAGGTGAGGGCCAGCACCAGCTTGCAGTCCTGGCCCCTTTGGTGTGGGAGCAGGCGCTGGACGTTTTCCATTTGGGAGCTGGGCTTTCTCAGGACTGAGAGCGAGCAAGGGAAAGACTTCGGCACCCTGAGGTGGCTGGCAAGCTCGGAGCGGCAGTGTCTGTGGGGCTGTGGAAGGGCTGCCAAGGGAAGGTGAGGGCCAGCACCAGCTTGCAGTCCTGGCCCCTTTGGTGTGGGAGCAGGCGCTGGACGTTTTCCATTTGGGAGCTGGGCTTTCTCAGGACTGAGAGCGAGCAAGGCAACAACGTCGGCACCCTGAGGTGGCTGGCAAGCTCGGAGCAAGCAGTGTCTGTGGGGCTGTGGAAGGGCTGCCAAGGGAAGGTGAGGGCCAGCACCAGCTTGCAGTCCTGGCCCCTTTGGTGTGGGAGCAGGCGCTGGATGTTTTCCATTTGGGAGCTGGGCTCTGGCAGTGCTGAGAGCGAGCAAGGGAAAGATGTCGGCACCCTGAGGTGGCTGGCAAGCCCATAGCGGCAGTGTCTGTGGGGCTGTGGAAGGGCTGCCAAGGGAAGGTGAGGGCCAGCACCAGCTTGCAGTCCTGGCCCCTTTGGTGTGGGAGCAGGCGCTGGACGTTTTCCATTTGGGAGCTGGGCTCTGGCAGTGCTGAGAGCGAGCAAGGGAAAGACGTCGGCACCCTGAGGTGGCTGGCAAGCTCAGAGCGGCAGTGTCTGTGGGGCTGTGGAAGGGCTGCCAAGGGAAGGTGAGGGCCAGCACCAGCTTGCAGTCCTGGCCCCTTTGGTGTGGGAGCAGGCGCTGGACGTTTTCCATTTGGGAGCTGGGCTTTCTCAGGACTGAGAGCGAGCAAGGCAACAACGTCGGCACCCTGAGGTGGCTGGCAAGCTCGGAGCGGCAGTGTCTGTGGGGCTGTGGAAGGGCTGCCAAGGGAAGGTGAGGGCCAGCACCAGCTTGCAGTCCTGGCCCCTTTGGTGTGGGAGCAGGCGCTGGACGTTTTCCATTTGGGAGCTGGGCTTTCTCAGGACTGAGAGCGAGCAAGGGAAAGACGTCGGCACCCTGAGGTGGCTGGCAAGCCCAGAGCGGCAGTGTCTGTGGGGCTGTGGAAGGGCTGCCAAGGGAAGGTGAGGGCCAGCAACAGCTTGCAGTCCTGGCCCCTTTGGTGTGGGAGCAGGCGCTGGACGTTTTCCATTTGGGAGCTGGGCTTTCTCAGGACTGAGAGCGAGCAAGGCAACAACGTCGGCACCCTGAGGTGGCTGGCAAGCCCAGAGCGGCAGTGTCTGTGGGGCTGTGGAAGGGCTGCCAAGGGAAGGTGAGGGCCAGCACCAGCTTGCAGTCCTGGCCCCTTTGGTGTGGGAGCAGGCGCTGGACGTTTTCCATTTGGGAGCTGGGCTTTCTCAGGACTGAGAGCGAGCAAGGGAAAGACGTCGGCACCCTGAGGTGGCTGGCAAGCTCGGAGCGGCAGTGTCTGTGGGGCTGTGGAAGGGCTGCCAAGGGAAGGTGAGGGCCAGCACCAGCTTGCAGTCCTGGCCCCTTTGGTGTGGGAGCAGGCGCTGGACGTTTTCCATTTGGGAGCTGGGCTTTCTCAGGACTGAGAGCGAGCAAGGGAAAGACGTCGGCACCCTGAGGTGGCTGGCAAGCCCATAGCGGCAGTGTCTGTGGGGCTGTGGAAGGGCTGCCAAGGGAAGGTGAGGGCCAGCACCAGCTTGCAGTCCTGGCCCCTTTGGTGTGGGAGCAGGCGCTGGACGTTTTCCATTTGGGAGCTGGGCTTTCTCAGGACTGAGAGCGAGCAAGGCAACAACGTCGGCACCCTGAGGTGGCTGGCAAGCCCAGAGCGGCAGTGTCTGTGGGGCTGTGGAAGGGCTGCCAAGGGAAGGTGAGGGCCAGCACCAGCTTGCAGTCCTGGCCCCTTTGGTGTGGGAGCAGGCGCTGGACGTTTTCCATTTGGGAGCTGGGCTTTCTCAGGACTGAGAGCGAGCGAGGCAACAACGTCGGCACCCTGAGGTGGCTGGCAAGCTCAGAGCGGCAGTGTCTGTGGGGCTGTGGAAGGGCTGCCAAGGGAAGGTGAGGGCCAGCACCAGCTTGCAGTCCTGGCCCCTTTGGTGTGGGAGCAGGCGCTGGACGTTTTCCATTTGGGAGCTGGGCTTTCTCAGGACTGAGAGCGAGCAAGGCAAAGACGTCGGCACCCTGAGGTGGCTGGCAAGCTCAGAGCGGCAGTGTCTGTGGGGCTGTGGAAGGGCTGCCAAGGGAAGGTGAGGGCCAGCACCAGCTTGCAGTCCTGGCCCCTTTGGTGTGGGAGCAGGTGCTGGACGTTTTCCATTTGGGAGCTGGGCTTTCTCAGGACTGAGAGCGAGGAAGGCAAAGACGTCGGCACCCTGAGGTGGCTGGCAAGCTCAGAGCGGCAGTGTCTGTGGGGCTGTGGAAGGGCTGCCAAGGGAAGGTGAGGGCCAGCACCAGCTTGCAGTCCTGGCCCCTTTGGTGTGGGAGCAGGCGCTGGATGTTTTCCATTTGGGAGCTGGGCTCTGGCAGTGCTGAAAGCGAGCAAGGGAAAGATGTCGGCACCCTGAGGTGGCTGGCAAGCCCATTGCGGCAGTGTCTGTGGGGCTGTGGAAGGGCTGCCAAGGGAAGGTGAGGGCCAGCACCAGCTTGCAGTCCTGGCCCCTTTGGTGTGGGAGCAGGCGCTGGACGTTTTCCATTTGGGAGCTGGGCTTTCTCAGGACTGAGAGCGAGCGAGGCAACAACGTCGGCACCCTGAGGTGGCTGGCAAGCCCATAGCGGCAGTGTCTGTGGGGCTGTGGAAGGGCTGCCAAGGGAAGGTGAGGGCCAGCACCAGCTTGCAGTCCTGGCCCCTTTGGTGTGGGAGCAGGCGCTGGACGTTTTCCATTTGGGAGCTGGGCTTTCTCAGGACTGAGAGCGAGCAAGGCAACAACGTCGGCACCCTGAGGTGGCTGGCAAGCTCGGAGCGGCAGTGTCTGTGGGGCTGTGGAAGGGCTGCCAAGGGAAGGTGAGGGCCAGCACCAGCTTGCAGTCCTGGCCCCTTTGGTGTGGGAGCAGGCGCTGGACGTTTTCCATTTGGGAGCTGGGCTTTCTCAGGACTGAGAGCGAGCAAGGGAAAGACGTCGGCACCCTGATGTGGCTGGCAAGCCCAGAGCGGCAGTGTCTGTGGGGCTGTGGAAGGGCTGCCAAGGGAAGGTGAGGGCCAGCACCAGCTTGCAGTCCTGGCCCCTTTGGTGTGGGAGCAGGCGCTGGACGTTTTCCATTTGGGAGCTGGGCTTTCTCAGGACTGAGAGCGAGCGAGGCAACAACGTCGGCACCCTGAGGTGGCTGGCAAGCTCAGAGCGGCAGTGTCTGTGGGGCTGTGGAAGGGCTGCCAAGGGAAGGTGAGGGCCAGCACCAGCTTGCAGTCCTGGCCCCTTTGGTGTGGGAGCAGGCGCTGGACGTTTTCCATTTGGGAGCTGGGCTTTCTCAGGACTGAGAGCGAGCGAGGCAACAACGTCGGCACCCTGAGGTGGCTGGCAAGCCCAGAGCGGCAGTGTCTGTGGGGCTGTGGAAGGCCTGCCAAGGGAAGGTGAGGGCCAGCACCAGCTTGCAGTCCTGGCCCCTTTGGTGTGGGAGCAGGCGCTGGACGTTTTCCATTTGGGAGCTGGGCTTTCTCAGGACTGAGAGCGAGCAAGGCAACGACGTCGGCACCCTGAGGTGGCTGGCAAGCCCATAGCGGCAGTGTCTGTGGGGCTGTGGAAGGGCTGCCAAGGGAAGGTGAGGGCCAGCACCAGCTTGCAGTCCTGGCCCCTTTGGTGTGGGAGCAGGCGCTGGACGTTTTCCATTTGGGAGCTGGGCTTTCTCAGGACTGAGAGCGAGCAAGGCAACAACGTCGGCACCCTGAGGTGGCTGGCAAGCTCGGAGCAAGCAGTGTCTGTGGGGCTGTGGAAGGGCTGCCAAGGGAAGGTGAGGGCCAGCACCAGCTTGCAGTCCTGGCCCCTTTGGTGTGGGAGCAGGCGCTGGATGTTTTCCATTTGGGAGCTGGGCTCTGGCAGTGCTGAGAGCGAGCAAGGCAAAGACGTCGGCACCCTGAGGTGGCTGGCAAGCTCAGAGCGGCAGTGTCTGTGGGGCTGTGGAAGGGCTGCCAAGGGAAGGTGAGGGCCAGCACCAGCTTGCAGTCCTGGCCCCTTTGGTGTGGGAGCAGGCGCTGGACGTTTTCCATTTGGGAGCTGGGCTTTCTCAGGACTGAGAGCGAGCAAGGCAACAACGTCGGCACCCTGAGGTGGCTGGCAAGCTCGGAGCGGCAGTGTCTGTGGGGCTGTGGAAGGGCTGCCAAGGGAAGGTGAGGGCCAGCACCAGCTTGCAGTCCTGGCCCCTTTGGTGTGGGAGCAGGCGCTGGACGTTTTCCATTTGGGAGCTGGGCTTTCTCAGGACTGAGAGCGAGCAAGGCAACAACGTCGGCACCCTGAGGTGGCTGGCAAGCCCAGAGCGGCAGTGTCTGTGGGGCTGTGGAAGGGCTGCCAAGGGAAGGTGAGGGCCAGCACCAGCTTGCAGTCCTGGCCCCTTTGGTGTGGGAGCAGGCGCTGGACGTTTTCCACTTGGGAGCTGGGCTTTCTCAGGACTGAGAGCGAGCGAGGCAACAACGTCGGCACCCTGAGGTGGCTGGCAAGCTCAGAGCGGCAGTGTCTGTGGGGCTGTGGAAGGGCTGCCAAGGGAAGGTGAGGGCCAGCACCAGCTTGCAGTCCTGGCCCCTTTGGTGTGGGAGCAGGTGCTGGACGTTTTCCATTTGGGAGCTGGGCTTTCTCAGGACTGAGAGCGAGCAAGGCAAAGACGTCGGCACCCTGAGGTGGCTGGCAAGCTCAGAGCGGCAGTGTCTGTGGGGCTGTGGAAGGGCTGCCAAGGGAAGGTGAGGGCCAGCACCAGCTTGCAGTCCTGGCCCCTTTGGTGTGGGAGCAGGCGCTGGACGTTTTCCATTTGGGAGCTGGGCTTTCTCAGGACTGAGAGCGAGCAAGGCAACAACGTCGGCACCCTGAGGTGGCTGGCAAGCTCGGAGCAAGCAGTGTCTGTGGGGCTGTGGAAGGGCTGCCAAGGGAAGGTGAGGGCCAGCACCAGCTTGCAGTCCTGGCCCCTTTGGTGTGGGAGCAGGCGCTGGATGTTTTCCATTTGGGAGCTGGGCTCTGGCAGTGCTGAGAGCGAGCAAGGGAAAGATGTCGGCACCCTGAGGTGGCTGGCAAGCCCATAGCGGCAGTGTCTGTGGGGCTGTGGAAGGGCTGCCAAGGGAAGGTGAGGGCCAGCACCAGCTTGCAGTCCTGGCCCCTTTGGTGTGGGAGCAGGCGCTGGACGTTTTCCATTTGGGAGCTGGGCTTTCTCAGGACTGAGAGCGAGCGAGGCAACAACGTCGGCACCCTGAGGTGGCTGGCAAGCTCAGAGCGGCAGTGTCTGTGGGGCTGTGGAAGGGCTGCCAAGGGAAGGTGAGGGCCAGCACCAGCTTGCAGTCCTGGCCCCTTTGGTGTGGGAGCAGGCGCTGGACGTTTTCCATTTGGGAGCTGGGCTTTCTCAGGACTGAGAGCGAGCAAGGCAAAGATGTCGGCACCCTGAGGTGGCTGGCAAGCTCAGAGCGGCAGTGTCTGTGGGGCTGTGGAAGGGCTGCCAAGGGAAGGTGAGGGCCAGCACCAGCTTGCAGTCCTGGCCCCTTTGGTGTGGGAGCAGGCGCTGGACGTTTTCCATTTGGGAGCTGGGCTTTCTCAGGACTGAGAGCGAGCAAGGCAACAACGTCGGCACCCTGAGGTGGCTGGCAAGCTCGGAGCAAGCAGTGTCTGTGGGGCTGTGGAAGGGCTGCCAAGGGAAGGTGAGGGCCAGCACCAGCTTGCAGTCCTGGCCCCTTTGGTGTGGGAGCAGGCGCTGGATGTTTTCCATTTGGGAGCTGGGCTCTGGCAGTGCTGAGAGCGAGCAAGGGAAAGATGTCGGCACCCTGAGGTGGCTGGCAAGCCCATAGCGGCAGTGTCTGTGGGGCTGTGGAAGGGCTGCCAAGGGAAGGTGAGGGCCAGCACCAGCTTGCAGTCCTGGCCCCTTTGGTGTGGGAGCAGGCGCTGGACGTTTTCCATTTGGGAGCTGGGCTCTGGCAGTGCTGAGAGCGAGCAAGGGAAAGACGTCGGCACCCTGAGGTGGCTGGCAAGCTCAGAGCGGCAGTGTCTGTGGGGCTGTGGAAGGGCTGCCAAGGGAAGGTGAGGGCCAGCACCAGCTTGCAGTCCTGGCCCCTTTGGTGTGGGAGCAGGCGCTGGACGTTTTCCATTTGGGAGCTGGGCTTTCTCAGGACTGAGAGCGAGCAAGGCAACAACGTCGGCACCCTGAGGTGGCTGGCAAGCTCGGAGCAAGCAGTGTCTGTGGGGCTGTGGAAGGGCTGCCAAGGGAAGGTGAGGGCCAGCACCAGCTTGCAGTCCTGGCCCCTTTGGTGTGGGAGCAGGCGCTGGATGTTTTCCATTTGGGAGCTGGGCTCTGGCAGTGCTGAGAGCGAGCAAGGGAAAGATGTCGGCACCCTGAGGTGGCTGGCAAGCCCATAGCGGCAGTGTCTGTGGGGCTGTGGAAGGGCTGCCAAGGGAAGGTGAGGGCCAGCACCAGCTTGCAGTCCTGGCCCCTTTGGTGTGGGAGCAGGCGCTGGACGTTTTCCATTTGGGAGCTGGGCTTTCTCAGGACTGAGAGCGAGCGAGGCAACAACGTCGGCACCCTGAGGTGGCTGGCAAGCTCAGAGCGGCAGTGTCTGTGGGGCTGTGGAAGGGCTGCCAAGGGAAGGTGAGGGCCAGCACCAGCTTGCAGTCCTGGCCCCTTTGGTGTGGGAGCAGGCGCTGGACGTTTTCCATTTGGGAGCTGGGCTTTCTCAGGACTGAGAGCGAGCAAGGCAAAGACGTCGGCACCCTGAGGTGGCTGGCAAGCTCAGAGCGGCAGTGTCTGTGGGGCTGTGGAAGGGCTGCCAAGGGAAGGTGAGGGCCAGCACCAGCTTGCAGTCCTGGCCCCTTTGGTGTGGGAGCAGGCGCTGGACGTTTTCCATTTGGGAGCTGGGCTTTCTCAGGACTGAGAGCGAGCAAGGCAACAACGTCGGCACCCTGAGGTGGCTGGCAAGCTCGGAGCAAGCAGTGTCTGTGGGGCTGTGGAAGGGCTGCCAAGGGAAGGTGAGGGCCAGCACCAGCTTGCAGTCCTGGCCCCTTTGGTGTGGGAGCAGGCGCTGGATGTTTTCCATTTGGGAGCTGGGCTTTCTCAGGACTGAGAGCGAGCAAGGCAACAACGTCGGCACCCTGAGGTGGCTGGCAAGCTCAGAGCGGCAGTGTCTGTGGGGCTGTGGAAGGGCTGCCAAGGGAAGGTGAGGGCCAGCACCAGCTTGCAGTCCTGGCCCCTTTGGTGTGGGAGCAGGCGCTGGACGTTTTCCATTTGGGAGCTGGGCTTTCTCAGGACTGAGAGCGAGCAAGGCAACAACGTCGGCACCCTGAGGTGGCTGGCAAGCTCGGAGCAAGCAGTGTCTGTGGGGCTGTGGAAGGGCTGCCAAGGGAAGGTGAGGGCCAGCACCAGCTTGCAGTCCTGGCCCCTTTGGTGTGGGAGCAGGCGCTGGATGTTTTCCATTTGGGAGCTGGGCTCTGGCAGTGCTGAGAGCGAGCAAGGGAAAGATGTCGGCACCCTGAGGTGGCTGGCAAGCCCATAGCGGCAGTGTCTGTGGGGCTGTGGAAGGGCTGCCAAGGGAAGGTGAGGGCCAGCACCAGCTTGCAGTCCTGGCCCCTTTGGTGTGGGAGCAGGCGCTGGACGTTTTCCATTTGGGAGCTGGGCTCTGGCAGTGCTGAGAGCGAGCAAGGGAAAGACGTCGGCACCCTGAGGTGGCTGGCAAGCCCAGAGCGGCAGTGTCTGTGGGGCTGTGGAAGGGCTGCCAAGGGAAGGTGAGGGCCAGCACCAGCTTGCAGTCCTGGCCCCTTTGGTGTGGGAGCAGGCGCTGGACGTTTTCCATTTGGGAGCTGGGCTTTCTCAGGACTGAGAGCGAGCAAGGCAACAACGTCGGCACCCTGAGGTGGCTGGCAAGCCCAGAGCGGCAGTGTCTGTGGGGCTGTGGAAGGGCTGCCAAGGGAAGGTGAGGGCCAGCACCAGCTTGCAGTCCTGGCCCCTTTGGTGTGGGAGCAGGCGCTGGACGTTTTCCATTTGGGAGCTGGGCTCTGGCAGTGCTGAGAGCGAGCAAGGGAAAGATGTCGGCACCCTGAGGTGGCTGGCAAGCCCATAGCGGCAGTGTCTGTGGGGCTGTGGAAGGGCTGCCAAGGGAAGGTGAGGGCCAGCACCAGCTTGCAGTCCTGGCCCCTTTGGTGTGGGAGCAGGCGCTGGACGTTTTCCATTTGGGAGCTGGGCTTTCTCAGGACTGAGAGCGAGCAAGGCAACAACGTCGGCACCCTGAGGTGGCTGGCAAGCTCAGAGCGGCAGTGTCTGTGGGGCTGTGGAAGGGCTGCCAAGGGAAGGTGAGGGCCAGCACCAGCTTGCAGTCCTGGCCCCTTTGGTGTGGGAGCAGGCGCTGGACGTTTTCCATTTGGGAGCTGGGCTCTGGCAGTGCTGAGAGCGAGCAAGGGAAAGACGTCGGCACCCTGAGGTGGCTGGCAAGCCCATAGCGGCAGTGTCTGTGGGGCTGTGGAAGAGCTGCCAAGGGAAGGTGAGGGCCAGCACCAGCTTGCAGTCCTGGCCCCTTTGGTGTGGGAGCAGGCGCTGGACGTTTTCCATTTGGGAGCTGGGCTCTGGCAGTGCTGAGAGCGAGCAAGGGAAAGACGTCGGCACCCTGAGGTGGCTGGCAAGCCCAGAGCGGCAGTGTCTGTGGGGCTGTGGAAGGGCTGCCAAGGGAAGGTGAGGGCCAGCACCAGCTTGCAGTCCTGGCCCCTTTGGTGTGGGAGCAGGCGCTGGACGTTTTCCATTTGGGAGCTGGGCTTTCTCAGGACTGAGAGCGAGCAAGGCAACAACGTCGGCACCCTGAGGTGGCTGGCAAGCTCGGAGCGGCAGTGTCTGTGGGGCTGTGGAAGGGCTGCCAAGGGAAGGTGAGGGCCAGCACCAGCTTGCAGTCCTGGCCCCTTTGGTGTGGGAGCAGGCGCTGGACGTTTTCCATTTGGGAGCTGGGCTTTGGGAGGACTGAGAGCGAGCAAGGGAAAGACGTCGGCACCCTGAGGTGGCTGGCAAGCCCAGAGCGGCAGTGTCTGTGGGGCTGTGGAAGGGCTGCCAAGGGAAGGTGAGGGCCAGCACCAGCTTGCAGTCCTGGCCCCTTTGGTGTGGGAGCAGGCGCTGGACGTTTTCCATTTGGGAGCTGGGCTTTCTCAGGACTGAGAGCGAGCAAGGGAAAGACGTCGGCACCCTGAGGTGGCTGGCAAGCCCAGAGCGGCAGTGTCTGTGGGGCTGTGGAAGGGCTGCCAAGGGAAGGTGAGGGCCAGCACCAGCTTGCAGTCCTGGCCCCTTTGGTGTGGGAGCAGGCGCTGGACGTTTTCCATTTGGGAGCTGGGCTTTCTCAGGACTGAGAGCGAGCAAGGGAAAGACGTCGGCACCCTGAGGTGGCTGGCAAGCCCATAGCGGCAGTGTCTGTGGGGCTGTGGAAGGGCTGCCAAGGGAAGGTGAGGGCCAGCACCAGCTTGCAGTCCTGGCCCCTTTGGTGTGGGAGCAGGCGCTGGACGTTTTCCATTTGGGAGCTGGGCTTTCTCAGGACTGAGAGCGAGCAAGGGAAAGACGTCGGCACCCTGAGGTGGCTGGCAAGCCCATAGTGGCAGTGTCTGTGGGGCTGTGGAAGGGCTGCCAAGGGAAGGTGAGGGCCAGCACCAGCTTGCAGTCCTGGCCCCTTTGGTGTGGGAGCAGGCGCTGGACGTTTTCCATTTGGGAGCTGGGCTTTCTCAGGACTGAGAGCGAGCAAGGCAACAACGTCGGCACCCTGAGGTGGCTGGCAAGCCCATAGCGGCAGTGTCTGTGGGGCTGTGGAAGGGCTGCCAAGGGAAGGTGAGGGCCAGCACCAGCTTGCAGTCCTGGCCCCTTTGGTGTGGGAGCAGGCGCTGGACGTTTTCCATTTGGGAGCTGGGCTTTCTCAGGACTGAGAGCGAGCAAGGCAACAACGTCGGCACCCTGAGGTGGCTGGCAAGCTCAGAGCGGCAGTGTCTGTGGGGCTGTGGAAGGGCTGCCAAGGGAAGGTGAGGGCCAGCACCAGCTTGCAGTCCTGGCCCCTTTGGTGTGGGAGCAGGCGCTGGACGTTTTCCATTTGGGAGCTGGGCTTTCTCAGGACTGAGAGCGAGCAAGGCAACAACGTCGGCACCCTGAGGCGGCTGGCAAGCCCAGAGCAGCAGTGTCTGTGGGGCTGTGGAAGGGCTGCCAAGGGAAGGTGAGGGCCAGCACCAGCTTGCAGTCCTGGCCCCTTTGGTGTGGGAGCAGGCGCTGGACGTTTTCCATTTGGGAGCTGGGCTTTCTCAGGACTGAGAGCGAGCAAGGCAACAACGTCGGCACCCTGAGGTGGCTGGCAAGCCCAGAGCAAGCAGTGTCTGTGGGGCTGTGGAAGGGCTGCCAAGGGAAGGTGAGGGCCAGCACCAGCTTGCAGTCCTGGCCCCTTTGGTGTGGGAGCAGGCGCTGGACGTTTTCCATTTGGGAGCTGGGCTCTGGCAGTGCTGAGAGCGAGCAAGGGAAAGACGTCGGCACCCTGAGGTGGCTGGCAAGCCCAGAGCGGCAGTGTCTGTGGGGCTGTGGAAGGGCTGCCAAGGGAAGGTGAGGGCCAGCACCAGCTTGCAGTCCTGGCCCCTTTGGTGTGGGAGCAGGCGCTGGACGTTTTCCATTTGGGAGCTGGGCTTTCTCAGGACTGAGAGCGAGCAAGGCAACAACGTCGGCACCCTGAGGTGGCTGGCAAGCTCGGAGCGGCAGTGTCTGTGGGGCTGTGGAAGGGCTGCCAAGGGAAGGTGAGGGCCAGCACCAGCTTGCAGTCCTGGCCCCTTTGGTGTGGGAGCAGGCGCTGGACGTTTTCCATTTGGGAGCTGGGCTTTCTCAGGACTGAGAGCGAGCAAGGGAAAGACGTCGGCACCCTGAGGTGGCTGGCAAGCCCAGAGCGGCAGTGTCTGTGGGGCTGTGGAAGGGCTGCCAAGGGAAGGTGAGGGCCAGCACCAGCTTGCAGTCCTGGCCCCTTTGGTGTGGGAGCAGGCGCTGGACGTTTTCCATTTGGGAGCTGGGCTTTCTCAGGACTGAGAGCGAGCAAGGCAACAACGTCGGCACCCTGAGGTGGCTGGCAAGCCCAGAGCGGCAGTGTCTGTGGGGCTGTGGAAGGGCTGCCAAGGGAAGGTGAGGGCCAGCACCAGCTTGCAGTCCTGGCCCCTTTGGTGTGGGAGCAGGCGCTGGACGTTTTCCATTTGGGAGCTGGGCTTTCTCAGGACTGAGAGCGAGCAAGGGAAAGACGTCGGCACCCTGAGGTGGCTGGCAAGCCCAGAGCGGCAGTGTCTGTGGGGCTGTGGAAGGGCTGCCAAGGGAAGGTGAGGGCCAGCACCAGCTTGCAGTCCTGGCCCCTTTGGTGTGGGAGCAGGCGCTGGACGTTTTCCATTTGGGAGCTGGGCTTTCTCAGGACTGAGAGCGAGCAAGGGAAAGACGTCGGCACCCTGAGGTGGCTGGCAAGCCCATAGTGGCAGTGTCTGTGGGGCTGTGGAAGGGCTGCCAAGGGAAGGTGAGGGCCAGCACCAGCTTGCAGTCCTGGCCCCTTTGGTGTGGGAGCAGGCGCTGGACGTTTTCCATTTGGGAGCTGGGCTTTCTCAGGACTGAGAGCGAGCAAGGCAACAACGTCGGCACCCTGAGGCGGCTGGCAAGCCCAGAGCAGCAGTGTCTGTGGGGCTGTGGAAGGGCTGCCAAGGGAAGGTGAGGGCCAGCACCAGCTTGCAGTCCTGGCCCCTTTGGTGTGGGAGCAGGCGCTGGACGTTTTCCATTTGGGAGCTGGGCTTTCTCAGGACTGAGAGCGAGCAAGGCAACAACGTCGGCACCCTGAGGTGGCTGGCAAGCCCAGAGCAAGCAGTGTCTGTGGGGCTGTGGAAGGGCTGCCAAGGGAAGGTGAGGGCCAGCACCAGCTTGCAGTCCTGGCCCCTTTGGTGTGGGAGCAGGCGCTGGACGTTTTCCATTTGGGAGCTGGGCTTTCTCAGGACTGAGAGCGAGCAAGGGAAAGACGTCGGCACCCTGAGGTGGCTGGCAAGCCCAGAGCGGCAGTGTCTGTGGGGCTGTGGAAGGGCTGCCAAGGGAAGGTGAGGGCCAGCACCAGCTTGCAGTCCTGGCCCCTTTGGTGTGGGAGCAGGCGCTGGACGTTTTCCATTTGGGAGCTGGGCTTTCGGAGGACTGAGAGCGAGCAAGGCAACAACGTCGGCACCCTGAGGTGGCTGGCAAGCTCAGAGCAGCAGTGTCTGTGGGGCTGTGGAAGGGCTGCCAAGGGAAGGTGAGGGCCAGCACCAGCTTGCAGTCCTGGCCCCTTTGGTGTGGGAGCAGGCGCTGGACGTTTTCCATTTGGGAGCTGGGCTTTCTCAGGACTGAGAGCGAGCAAGGCAACAACGTCGGCACCCTGAGGTGGCTGGCAAGCCCAGAGCGGCAGTGTCTGTGGGGCTGTGGAAGGGCTGCCAAGGGAAGGTGAGGGCCAGCACCAGCTTGCAGTCCTGGCCCCTTTGGTGTGGGAGCAGGCGCTGGACGTTTTCCATTTGGGAGCTGGGCTTTCTCAGGACTGAGAGCGAGCAAGGGAAAGACGTTGGCACCCTGACGTGGCTGGCAAGCCCATAGCGGCAGTGTCTGTGGGGCTGTGGAAGGGCTGCCAAGGGAAGGTGAGGGCCAGCACCAGCTTGCAGTCCTGGCCCCTTTGGTGTGGGAGCAGGCGCTGGACGTTTTCCATTTGGGAGCTGGGCTTTCTCAGGACTGAGAGCGAGCAAGGCAACAACGTCGGCACCCTGAGGTGGCTGGCAAGCTCAGAGCAGCAGTGTCTGTGGGGCTGTGGAAGGGCTGCCAAGGGAAGGTGAGGGCCAGCACCAGCTTGCAGTCCTGGCCCCTTTGGTGTGGGAGCAGGCGCTGGACGTTTTCCATTTGGGAGCTGGGCTTTCTCAGGACTGAGAGCGAGCAAGGCAACAACGTCGGCACCCTGAGGTGGCTGGCAAGCCCAGAGCGGCAGTGTCTGTGGGGCTGTGGAAGGGCTGCCAAGGGAAGGTGAGGGCCAGCACCAGCTTGCAGTCCTGGCCCCTTTGGTGTGGGAGCAGGCGCTGGACGTTTTCCATTTGGGAGCTGGGCTTTCTCAGGACTGAGAGCGAGCGAGGCAACAACGTCGGCACCCTGAGGTGGCTGGCAAGCTCAGAGCGGCAGTGTCTGTGGGGCTGTGGAAGGGCTGCCAAGGGAAGGTGAGGGCCAGCACCAGCTTGCAGTCCTGGCCCCTTTGGTGTGGGAGCAGGCGCTGGACGTTTTCCATTTGGGAGCTGGGCTTTCTCAGGACTGAGAGCGAGCAAGGCAACAACGTCGGCACCCTGAGGTGGCTGGCAAGCTCGGAGCAAGCAGTGTCTGTGGGGCTGTGGAAGGGCTGCCAAGGGAAGGTGAGGGCCAGCACCAGCTTGCAGTCCTGGCCCCTTTGGTGTGGGAGCAGGCGCTGGATGTTTTCCATTTGGGAGCTGGGCTCTGGCAGTGCTGAGAGCGAGCAAGGGAAAGACGTCGGCACCCTGAGGTGGCTGGCAAGCCCATAGCGGCAGTGTCTGTGGGGCTGTGGAAGGGCTGCCAAGGGAAGGTGAGGGCCAGCACCAGCTTGCAGTCCTGGCCCCTTTGGTGTGGGAGCAGGCGCTGGACGTTTTCCATTTGGGAGCTGGGCTTTCGGAGGACTGAGAGCGAGCAAGGCAACAACGTCGGCACCCTGAGGTGGCTGGCAAGCTCAGAGCAGCAGTGTCTGTGGGGCTGTGGAAGGGCTGCCAAGGGAAGGTGAGGGCCAGCACCAGCTTGCAGTCCTGGCCCCTTTGGTGTGGGAGCAGGCGCTGGACGTTTTCCATTTGGGAGCTGGGCTTTCTCAGGACTGAGAGCGAGCAAGGCAACAACGTCGGCACCCTGAGGTGGCTGGCAAGCCCAGAGCGGCAGTGTCTGTGGGGCTGTGGAAGGGCTGCCAAGGGAAGGTGAGGGCCAGCACCAGCTTGCAGTCCTGGCCCCTTTGGTGTGGGAGCAGGCGCTGGACGTTTTCCATTTGGGAGCTGGGCTTTCTCAGGACTGAGAGCGAGCGAGGCAACAACGTCGGCACCCTGAGGTGGCTGGCAAGCTCAGAGCGGCAGTGTCTGTGGGGCTGTGGAAGGGCTGCCAAGGGAAGGTGAGGGCCAGCACCAGCTTGCAGTCCTGGCCCCTTTGGTGTGGGAGCAGGTGCTGGACGTTTTCCATTTGGGAGCTGGGCTTTCTCAGGACTGAGAGCGAGCAAGGCAAAGATGTCGGCACCCTGAGGTGGCTGGCAAGCTCAGAGCGGCAGTGTCTGTGGGGCTGTGGAAGGGCTGCCAAGGGAAGGTGAGGGCCAGCACCAGCTTGCAGTCCTGGCCCCTTTGGTGTGGGAGCAGGCGCTGGACGTTTTCCATTTGGGAGCTGGGCTTTCTCAGGACTGAGAGCGAGCAAGGCAACAACGTCGGCACCCTGAGGTGGCTGGCAAGCTCGGAGCAAGCAGTGTCTGTGGGGCTGTGGAAGGGCTGCCAAGGGAAGGTGAGGGCCAGCACCAGCTTGCAGTCCTGGCCCCTTTGGTGTGGGAGCAGGCGCTGGATGTTTTCCATTTGGGAGCTGGGCTCTGGCAGTGCTGAGAGCGAGCAAGGGAAAGATGTCGGCACCCTGAGGTGGCTGGCAAGCCCATAGCGGCAGTGTCTGTGGGGCTGTGGAAGGGCTGCCAAGGGAAGGTGAGTGCCAGCACCAGCTTGCAGTCCTGGCCCCTTTGGTGTGGGAGCAGGCGCTGGACGTTTTCCATTTGGGAGCTGGGCTCTGGCAGTGCTGAGAGCGAGCAAGGGAAAGACGTCGGCACCCTGAGGTGGCTGGCAAGCTCAGAGCGGCAGTGTCTGTGGGGCTGTGGAAGGGCTGCCAAGGGAAGGTGAGGGCCAGCACCAGCTTGCAGTCCTGGCCCCTTTGGTGTGGGAGCAGGCGCTGGACGTTTTCCATTTGGGAGCTGGGCTTTCTCAGGACTGAGAGCGAGCAAGGGAAAGACGTCGGCACCCTGATGTGGCTGGCAAGCTCAGAGCGGCAGTGTCTGTGGGGCTGTGGAAGGGCTGCCAAGGGAAGGTGAGGGCCAGCACCAGCTTGCAGTCCTGGCCCCTTTGGTGTGGGAGCAGGCGCTGGACGTTTTCCATTTGGGAGCTGGGCTTTCTCAGGACTGAGAGCGAGCAAGGCAACAACGTCGGCACCCTGAGGTGGCTGGCAAGCTCAGAGCGGCAGTGTCTGTGGGGCTGTGGAAGGGCTGCCAAGGGAAGGTGAGGGCCAGCACCAGCTTGCAGTCCTGGCCCCTTTGGTGTGGGAGCAGGCGCTGGACGTTTTCCATTTGGGAGCTGGGCTTTCTCAGGACTGAGAGCGAGCAAGGGAAAGACGTCGGCACCCTGAGGTGGCTGGCAAGCTCAGAGCAGCAGTGTCTGTGGGGCTGTGGAAGGGCTGCCAAGGGAAGGTGAGGGCCAGCACCAGCTTGCAGTCCTGGCCCCTTTGGTGTGGGAGCAGGCGCTGGACGTTTTCCATTTGGGAGCTGGGCTTTCTCAGGACTGAGAGCGAGCAAGGCAACAACGTCGGCACCCTGAGGTGGCTGGCAAGCTCGGAGCGGCAGTGTCTGTGGGGCTGTGGAAGGGCTGCCAAGGGAAGGTGAGGGCCAGCACCAGCTTGCAGTCCTGGCCCCTTTGGTGTGGGAGCAGGCGCTGGACGTTTTCCATTTGGGAGCTGGGCTTTCTCAGGACTGAGAGCGAGCAAGGGAAAGACGTCGGCACCCTGAGGTGGCTGGCAAGCCCAGAGCGGCAGTGTCTGTGGGGCTGTGGAAGGGCTGCCAAGGGAAGGTGAGGGCCAGCACCAGCTTGCAGTCCTGGCCCCTTTGGTGTGGGAGCAGGCGCTGGACGTTTTCCATTTGGGAGCTGGGCTTTCTCAGGACTGAGAGCGAGCAAGGGAAAGACGTCGGCACCCTGAGGTGGCTGGCAAGCTCAGAGCAGCAGTGTCTGTGGGGCTGTGGAAGGGCTGCCAAGGGAAGGTGAGGGCCAGCACCAGCTTGCAGTCCTGGCCCCTTTGGTGTGGGAGCAGGCGCTGGACGTTTTCCATTTGGGAGCTGGGCTTTCTCAGGACTGAGAGCGAGCAAGGCAACAACGTCGGCACCCTGAGGTGGCTGGCAAGCTCGGAGCGGCAGTGTCTGTGGGGCTGTGGAAGGGCTGCCAAGGGAAGGTGAGGGCCAGCACCAGCTTGCAGTCCTGGCCCCTTTGGTGTGGGAGCAGGCGCTGGACGTTTTCCATTTGGGAGCTGGGCTTTCTCAGGACTGAGAGCGAGCAAGGGAAAGACGTCGGCACCCTGAGGTGGCTGGCAAGCCCATAGCGGCAGTGTCTGTGGGGCTGTGGAAGGGCTGCCAAGGGAAGGTGAGGGCCAGCACCAGCTTGCAGTCCTGGCCCCTTTGGTGTGGGAGCAGGCGCTGGACGTTTTCCATTTGGGAGCTGGGCTTTCTCAGGACTGAGAGCGAGCAAGGGAAAGACGTCGGCACCCTGAGGTGGCTGGCAAGCCCATAGCGGCAGTGTCTGTGGGGCTGTGGAAGGGCTGCCAAGGGAAGGTGAGGGCCAGCACCAGCTTGCAGTCCTGGCCCCTTTGGTGTGGGAGCAGGCGCTGGACGTTTTCCATTTGGGAGCTGGGCTTTCTCAGGACTGAGAGCGAGCAAGGCAACAACGTCGGCACCCTGAGGTGGCTGGCAAGCCCAGAGCGGCAGTGTCTGTGGGGCTGTGGAAGGGCTGCCAAGGGAAGGTGAGGGCCAGCACCAGCTTGCAGTCCTGGCCCCTTTGGTGTGGGAGCAGGCGCTGGACGTTTTCCATTTGGGAGCTGGGCTTTCTCAGGACTGAGAGCGAGCAAGGGAAAGACGTCGGCACCCTGATGTGGCTGGCAAGCTCAGAGCAGCAGTGTCTGTGGGGCTGTGGAAGGGCTGCCAAGGGAAGGTGAGGGCCAGCACCAGCTTGCAGTCCTGGCCCCTTTGGTGTGGGAGCAGGCGCTGGACGTTTTCCATTTGGGAGCTGGGCTTTCTCAGGACTGAGAGCGAGCAAGGCAACAACGTCGGCACCCTGAGGTGGCTGGCAAGCTCGGAGCGGCAGTGTCTGTGGGGCTGTGGAAGGGCTGCCAAGGGAAGGTGAGGGCCAGCACCAGCTTGCAGTCCTGGCCCCTTTGGTGTGGGAGCAGGCGCTGGATGTTTTCCATTTGGGAGCTGGGCTTTCTCAGGACTGAGAGCGAGCAAGGGCAAGACGTCGGCACCCTGAGGTGGCTGGCAAGCCCAGAGCGGCAGTGTCTGTGGGGCTGTGGAAGGGCTGCCAAGGGAAGGTGAGGGCCAGCACCAGCTTGCAGTCCTGGCCCCTTTGGTGTGGGAGCAGGCGCTGGACGTTTTCCATTTGGGAGCTGGGCTTTCTCAGGACTGAGAGCGAGCGAGGCAACAACGTCGGCACCCTGAGGTGGCTGGCAAGCTCAGAGCGGCAGTGTCTGTGGGGCTGTGGAAGGGCTGCCAAGGGAAGGTGAGGGCCAGCACCAGCTTGCAGTCCTGGCCCCTTTGGTGTGGGAGCAGGTGCTGGACGTTTTCCATTTGGGAGCTGGGCTTTCTCAGGACTGAGAGCGAGCAAGGCAAAGACGTCGGCACCCTGAGGTGGCTGTCAAGCTCAGAGCGGCAGTGTCTGTGGGGCTGTGGAAGGGCTGCCAAGGGAAGGTGAGGGCCAGCACCAGCTTGCAGTCCTGGCCCCTTTGGTGTGGGAGCAGGCGCTGGACGTTTTCCATTTGGGAGCTGGGCTTTCTCAGGACTGAGAGCGAGCAAGGCAACAACGTCGGCACCCTGAGGTGGCTGGCAAGCTCGGAGCAAGCAGTGTCTGTGGGGCTGTGGAAGGGCTGCCAAGGGAAGGTGAGGGCCAGCACCAGCTTGCAGTCCTGGCCCCTTTGGTGTGGGAGCAGGCGCTGGATGTTTTCCATTTGGGAGCTGGGCTCTGGCAGTGCTGAGAGCGAGCAAGGGAAAGACGTCGGCACCCTGAGGTGGCTGGCAAGCCCATAGCGGCAGTGTCTGTGGGGCTGTGGAAGGGCTGCCAAGGGAAGGTGAGGGCCAGCACCAGCTTGCAGTCCTGGCCCCTTTGGTGTGGGAGCAGGCGCTGGACGTTTTCCATTTGGGAGCTGGGCTTTCTCAGGACTGAGAGCGAGCAAGGGAAAGACGTCGGCACCCTGAGGTGGCTGGCAAGCCCAGAGCGGCAGTGTCTGTGGGGCTGTGGAAGGGCTGCCAAGGGAAGGTGAGGGCCAGCACCAGCTTGCAGTCCTGGCCCCTTTGGTGTGGGAGCAGGCGCTGGACGTTTTCCATTTGGGAGCTGGGCTTTCTCAGGACTGAGAGCGAGCAAGGCAACAACGTCGGCACCCTGAGGTGGCTGGCAAGCTCGGAGCGGCAGTGTCTGTGGGGCTGTGGAAGGGCTGCCAAGGGAAGGTGAGGGCCAGCACCAGCTTGCAGTCCTGGCCCCTTTGGTGTGGGAGCAGGCGCTGGACGTTTTCCATTTGGGAGCTGGGCTTTCTCAGGACTGAGAGCGAGCAAGGCAACAACGTCGGCACCCTGAGGTGGCTGGCAAGCCCAGAGCGGCAGTGTCTGTGGGGCTGTGGAAGGGCTGCCAAGGGAAGGTGAGGGCCAGCACCAGCTTGCAGTCCTGGCCCCTTTGGTGTGGGAGCAGGCGCTGGACGTTTTCCATTTGGGAGCTGGGCTTTCTCAGGACTGAGAGCGAGCAAGGCAACAACGTCGGCACCCTGAGGTGGCTGGCAAGCTCAGAGCGGCAGTGTCTGTGGGGCTGTGGAAGGGCTGCCAAGGGAAGGTGAGGGCCAGCACCAGCTTGCAGTCCTGGCCCCTTTGGTGTGGGAGCAGGCGCTGGACGTTTTCCATTTGGGAGCTGGGCTTTCTCAGGACTGAGAGCGAGCAAGGGAAAGACGTCGGCACCCTGAGGTGGCTGGCAAGCTCAGAGCGGCAGTGTCTGTGGGGCTGTGGAAGGGCTGCCAAGGGAAGGTGAGGGCCAGCACCAGCTTGCAGTCCTGGCCCCTTTGGTGTGGGAGCAGGCGCTGGATGTTTTCCATTTGGGAGCTGGGCTCTGGCAGTGCTGAGAGCGAGCAAGGGAAAGATGTCGGCACCCTGAGGTGGCTGGCAAGCCCATAGCGGCAGTGTCTGTGGGGCTGTGGAAGGGCTGCCAAGGGAAGGTGAGTGCCAGCACCAGCTTGCAGTCCTGGCCCCTTTGGTGTGGGAGCAGGCGCTGGACGTTTTCCATTTGGGAGCTGGGCTCTGGCAGTGCTGAGAGCGAGCAAGGGAAAGACGTCGGCACCCTGAGGTGGCTGGCAAGCTCAGAGCGGCAGTGTCTGTGGGGCTGTGGAAGGGCTGCCAAGGGAAGGTGAGGGCCAGCACCAGCTTGCAGTCCTGGCCCCTTTGGTGTGGGAGCAGGCGCTGGACGTTTTCCATTTGGGAGCTGGGCTTTCTCAGGACTGAGAGCGAGCAAGGGAAAGACGTCGGCACCCTGATGTGGCTGGCAAGCTCAGAGCGGCAGTGTCTGTGGGGCTGTGGAAGGGCTGCCAAGGGAAGGTGAGGGCCAGCACCAGCTTGCAGTCCTGGCCCCTTTGGTGTGGGAGCAGGCGCTGGACGTTTTCCATTTGGGAGCTGGGCTTTCTCAGGACTGAGAGCGAGCAAGGCAACAACGTCGGCACCCTGAGGTGGCTGGCAAGCTCAGAGCGGCAGTGTCTGTGGGGCTGTGGAAGGGCTGCCAAGGGAAGGTGAGGGCCAGCACCAGCTTGCAGTCCTGGCCCCTTTGGTGTGGGAGCAGGCGCTGGACGTTTTCCATTTGGGAGCTGGGCTTTCTCAGGACTGAGAGCGAGCAAGGGAAAGACGTCGGCACCCTGAGGTGGCTGGCAAGCTCAGAGCAGCAGTGTCTGTGGGGCTGTGGAAGGGCTGCCAAGGGAAGGTGAGGGCCAGCACCAGCTTGCAGTCCTGGCCCCTTTGGTGTGGGAGCAGGCGCTGGACGTTTTCCATTTGGGAGCTGGGCTTTCTCAGGACTGAGAGCGAGCAAGGCAACAACGTCGGCACCCTGAGGTGGCTGGCAAGCTCGGAGCGGCAGTGTCTGTGGGGCTGTGGAAGGGCTGCCAAGGGAAGGTGAGGGCCAGCACCAGCTTGCAGTCCTGGCCCCTTTGGTGTGGGAGCAGGCGCTGGACGTTTTCCATTTGGGAGCTGGGCTTTCTCAGGACTGAGAGCGAGCAAGGGAAAGACGTCGGCACCCTGAGGTGGCTGGCAAGCCCAGAGCGGCAGTGTCTGTGGGGCTGTGGAAGGGCTGCCAAGGGAAGGTGAGGGCCAGCACCAGCTTGCAGTCCTGGCCCCTTTGGTGTGGGAGCAGGCGCTGGACGTTTTCCATTTGGGAGCTGGGCTTTCTCAGGACTGAGAGCGAGCAAGGGAAAGACGTCGGCACCCTGAGGTGGCTGGCAAGCTCAGAGCAGCAGTGTCTGTGGGGCTGTGGAAGGGCTGCCAAGGGAAGGTGAGGGCCAGCACCAGCTTGCAGTCCTGGCCCCTTTGGTGTGGGAGCAGGCGCTGGACGTTTTCCATTTGGGAGCTGGGCTTTCTCAGGACTGAGAGCGAGCAAGGCAACAACGTCGGCACCCTGAGGTGGCTGGCAAGCTCGGAGCGGCAGTGTCTGTGGGGCTGTGGAAGGGCTGCCAAGGGAAGGTGAGGGCCAGCACCAGCTTGCAGTCCTGGCCCCTTTGGTGTGGGAGCAGGCGCTGGACGTTTTCCATTTGGGAGCTGGGCTTTCTCAGGACTGAGAGCGAGCAAGGGAAAGACGTCGGCACCCTGAGGTGGCTGGCAAGCCCATAGCGGCAGTGTCTGTGGGGCTGTGGAAGGGCTGCCAAGGGAAGGTGAGGGCCAGCACCAGCTTGCAGTCCTGGCCCCTTTGGTGTGGGAGCAGGCGCTGGACGTTTTCCATTTGGGAGCTGGGCTTTCTCAGGACTGAGAGCGAGCAAGGGAAAGACGTCGGCACCCTGAGGTGGCTGGCAAGCCCATAGCGGCAGTGTCTGTGGGGCTGTGGAAGGGCTGCCAAGGGAAGGTGAGGGCCAGCACCAGCTTGCAGTCCTGGCCCCTTTGGTGTGGGAGCAGGCGCTGGACGTTTTCCATTTGGGAGCTGGGCTTTCTCAGGACTGAGAGCGAGCAAGGCAACAACGTCGGCACCCTGAGGTGGCTGGCAAGCCCAGAGCGGCAGTGTCTGTGGGGCTGTGGAAGGGCTGCCAAGGGAAGGTGAGGGCCAGCACCAGCTTGCAGTCCTGGCCCCTTTGGTGTGGGAGCAGGCGCTGGACGTTTTCCATTTGGGAGCTGGGCTTTCTCAGGACTGAGAGCGAGCAAGGGAAAGACGTCGGCACCCTGATGTGGCTGGCAAGCTCAGAGCAGCAGTGTCTGTGGGGCTGTGGAAGGGCTGCCAAGGGAAGGTGAGGGCCAGCACCAGCTTGCAGTCCTGGCCCCTTTGGTGTGGGAGCAGGCGCTGGACGTTTTCCATTTGGGAGCTGGGCTTTCTCAGGACTGAGAGCGAGCAAGGCAACAACGTCGGCACCCTGAGGTGGCTGGCAAGCTCGGAGCGGCAGTGTCTGTGGGGCTGTGGAAGGGCTGCCAAGGGAAGGTGAGGGCCAGCACCAGCTTGCAGTCCTGGCCCCTTTGGTGTGGGAGCAGGCGCTGGACGTTTTCCATTTGGGAGCTGGGCTTTCTCAGGACTGAGAGCGAGCAAGGCAACAACGTCGGCACCCTGAGGTGGCTGGCAAGCCCAGAGCGGCAGTGTCTGTGGGGCTGTGGAAGGGCTGCCAAGGGAAGGTGAGGGCCAGCACCAGCTTGCAGTCCTGGCCCCTTTGGTGTGGGAGCAGGCGCTGGACGTTTTCCATTTGGGAGCTGGGCTTTCTCAGGACTGAGAGCGAGCAAGGCAACAACGTCGGCACCCTGAGGTGGCTGGCAAGCTCAGAGCGGCAGTGTCTGTGGGGCTGTGGAAGGGCTGCCAAGGGAAGGTGAGGGCCAGCACCAGCTTGCAGTCCTGGCCCCTTTGGTGTGGGAGCAGGCGCTGGACGTTTTCCATTTGGGAGCTGGGCTTTCTCAGGACTGAGAGCGAGCAAGGGAAAGACGTCGGCACCCTGAGGTGGCTGGCAAGCTCAGAGCGGCAGTGTCTGTGGGGCTGTGGAAGGGCTGCCAAGGGAAGGTGAGGGCCAGCACCAGCTTGCAGTTCTGGCCCCTTTGGTGTGGGAGCAGGCGCTGGACGTTTTCCATTTGGGAGCTGGGCTTTCTCAGGACTGAGAGCGAGCAAGGCAACAACGTCGGCACCCTGAGGTGGCTGGCAAGCCCAGAGCGGCAGTGTCTGTGGGGCTGTGGAAGGGCTGCCAAGGGAAGGTGAGGGCCAGCACCAGCTTGCAGTCCTGGCCCCTTTGGTGTGGGAGCAGGCGCTGGACGTTTTCCATTTGGGAGCTGGGCTTTCTCAGGACTGAGAGCGAGCAAGGGAAAGACGTCGGCACCCTGAGGTGGCTAGCAGGTTCAGAGCAGCAGTGTCTGTGGGGCTGTGGAAGGGCTGCCAAGGGAAGGTGAGGGCCAGCACCAGCTTGCAGTCCTGGCCCCTTTGGTGTGGGAGCAGGCGCTGGACGTTTTCCATTTGGGAGCTGGGCTTTCTCAGGACTGAGAGCGAGCAAGGCAACAACGTCGGCACCCTGAGGTGGCTGGCAAGCCCAGAGCGGCAGTGTCTGTGGGGCTGTGGAAGGGCTGCCAAGGGAAGGTGAGGGCCAGCACCAGCTTGCAGTCCTGGCCCCTTTGGTGTGGGAGCAGGCGCTGGACGTTTTCCATTTGGGAGCTGGGCTTTCTCAGGACTGAGAGCGAGCAAGGGAAAGACGTCGGCACCCTGATGTGGCTGGCAAGCTCAGAGCAGCAGTGTCTGTGGGGCTGTGGAAGGGCTGCCAAGGGAAGGTGAGGGCCAGCACCAGCTTGCAGTCCTGGCCCCTTTGGTGTGGGAGCAGGCGCTGGACGTTTTCCATTTGGGAGCTGGGCTTTCTCAGGACTGAGAGCGAGCAAGGCAACAACGTCGGCACCCTGAGGTGGCTGGCAAGCTCGGAGCGGCAGTGTCTGTGGGGCTGTGGAAGGGCTGCCAAGGGAAGGTGAGGGCCAGCACCAGCTTGCAGTCCTGGCCCCTTTGGTGTGGGAGCAGGCGCTGGATGTTTTCCATTTGGGAGCTGGGCTTTCTCAGGACTGAGAGCGAGCAAGGGAAAGACGTCGGCACCCTGAGGTGGCTGGCAAGCCCAGAGCGGCAGTGTCTGTGGGGCTGTGGAAGGGCTGCCAAGGGAAGGTGAGGGCCAGCACCAGCTTGCAGTCCTGGCCCCTTTGGTGTGGGAGCAGGCGCTGGACGTTTTCCATTTGGGAGCTGGGCTTTCTCAGGACTGAGAGCGAGCGAGGCAACAACGTCGGCACCCTGAGGTGGCTGGCAAGCTCAGAGCGGCAGTGTCTGTGGGGCTGTGGAAGGGCTGCCAAGGGAAGGTGAGGGCCAGCACCAGCTTGCAGTCCTGGCCCCTTTGGTGTGGGAGCAGGTGCTGGACGTTTTCCATTTGGGAGCTGGGCTTTCTCAGGACTGAGAGCGAGCAAGGCAAAGACGTCGGCACCCTGAGGTGGCTGTCAAGCTCAGAGCGGCAGTGTCTGTGGGGCTGTGGAAGGGCTGCCAAGGGAAGGTGAGGGCCAGCACCAGCTTGCAGTCCTGGCCCCTTTGGTGTGGGAGCAGGCGCTGGACGTTTTCCATTTGGGAGCTGGGCTTTCTCAGGACTGAGAGCGAGCAAGGCAACAACGTCGGCACCCTGAGGTGGCTGGCAAGCTCGGAGCAAGCAGTGTCTGTGGGGCTGTGGAATGGCTGCCAAGGGAAGGTGAGGGCCAGCACCAGCTTGCAGTCCTGGCCCCTTTGGTGTGGGAGCAGGCGCTGGATGTTTTCCATTTGGGAGCTGGGCTCTGGCAGTGCTGAGAGCGAGCAAGGGAAAGACGTCGGCACCCTGAGGTGGCTGGCAAGCCCATAGCGGCAGTGTCTGTGGGGCTGTGGAAGGGCTGCCAAGGGAAGGTGAGGGCCAGCACCAGCTTGCAGTCCTGGCCCCTTTGGTGTGGGAGCAGGCGCTGGACGTTTTCCATTTGGGAGCTGGGCTCTGCCAGTGCTGAGAGCGAGCAAGGGAAAGACGTCGGCACCCTGAGGTGGCTGGCAAGCCCAGAGCGGCAGTGTCTGTGGGGCTGTGGAAGGGCTGCCAAGGGAAGGTGAGGGCCAGCACCAGCTTGCAGTCCTGGCCCCTTTGGTGTGGGAGCAGGCGCTGGACGTTTTCCATTTGGGAGCTGGGCTTTCTCAGGACTGAGAGCGAGCAAGGCAACAACGTCGGCACCCTGAGGTGGCTGGCAAGCTCGGAGCGGCAGTGTCTGTGGGGCTGTGGAAGGGCTGCCAAGGGAAGGTGAGGGCCAGCACCAGCTTGCAGTCCTGGCCCCTTTGGTGTGGGAGCAGGCGCTGGACGTTTTCCATTTGGGAGCTGGGCTTTCTCAGGACTGAGAGCGAGCAAGGGAAAGACGTCGGCACCCTGAGGTGGCTGGCAAGCCCAGAGCGGCAGTGTCTGTGGGGCTGTGGAAGGGCTGCCAAGGGAAGGTGAGGGCCAGCACCAGCTTGCAGTCCTGGCCCCTTTGGTGTGGGAGCAGGCGCTGGACGTTTTCCATTTGGGAGCTGGGCTTTCTCAGGACTGAGAGCGAGCAAGGCAACAACGTCGGCACCCTGAGGTGGCTGGCAAGCCCAGAGCGGCAGTGTCTGTGGGGCTGTGGAAGGGCTGCCAAGGGAAGGTGAGGGCCAGCACCAGCTTGCAGTCCTGGCCCCTTTGGTGTGGGAGCAGGCGCTGGACGTTTTCCATTTGGGAGCTGGGCTTTCTCAGGACTGAGAGCGAGCAAGGGAAAGACGTCGGCACCCTGAGGTGGCTGGCAAGCCCAGAGCGGCAGTGTCTGTGGGGCTGTGGAAGGGCTGCCAAGGGAAGGTGAGGGCCAGCACCAGCTTGCAGTCCTGGCCCCTTTGGTGTGGGAGCAGGCGCTGGACGTTTTCCATTTGGGAGCTGGGCTTTCTCAGGACTGAGAGCGAGCAAGGGAAAGACGTCGGCACCCTGAGGTGGCTGGCAAGCCCATAGTGGCAGTGTCTGTGGGGCTGTGGAAGGGCTGCCAAGGGAAGGTGAGGGCCAGCACCAGCTTGCAGTCCTGGCCCCTTTGGTGTGGGAGCAGGCGCTGGACGTTTTCCATTTGGGAGCTGGGCTTTCTCAGGACTGAGAGCGAGCAAGGCAACAACGTCGGCACCCTGAGGTGGCTGGCAAGCCCAGAGCGGCAGTGTCTGTGGGGCTGTGGAAGGGCTGCCAAGGGAAGGTGAGGGCCAGCACCAGCTTGCAGTCCTGGCCCCTTTGGTGTGGGAGCAGGCGCTGGACGTTTTCCATTTGGGAGCTGGGCTTTCTCAGGACTGAGAGTGAGCAAGGCAACAACGTCGGCACCCTGAGGTGGCTGGCAAGCTCAGAGCGGCAGTGTCTGTGGGGCTGTGGAAGGGCTGCCAAGGGAAGGTGAGGGCCAGCACCAGCTTGCAGTCCTGGCCCCTTTGGTGTGGGAGCAGGCGCTGGACGTTTTCCATTTGGGAGCTGGGCTTTCTCAGGACTGAGAGCGAGCAAGGCAACAACGTCGGCACCCTGAGGCGGCTGGCAAGCCCAGAGCGGCAGTGTCTGTGGGGCTGTGGAAGGGCTGCCAAGGGAAGGTGAGGGCCAGCACCAGCTTGCAGTCCTGGCCCCTTTGGTGTGGGAGCAGGCGCTGGACGTTTTCCATTTGGGAGCTGGGCTTTCTCAGGACTGAGAGCGAGCAAGGCAACAACGTCGGCACCCTGAGGTGGCTGGCAAGCCCAGAGCAAGCAGTGTCTGTGGGGCTGTGGAAGGGCTGCCAAGGGAAGGTGAGGGCCAGCACCAGCTTGCAGTCCTGGCCCCTTTGGTGTGGGAGCAGGCGCTGGACGTTTTCCATTTGGGAGCTGGGCTTTCTCAGGACTGAGAGCGAGCAAGGGAAAGACGTCGGCACCCTGAGGTGGCTGGCAAGCCCAGAGCGGCAGTGTCTGTGGGGCTGTGGAAGGGCTGCCAAGGGAAGGTGAGGGCCAGCACCAGCTTGCAGTCCTGGCCCCTTTGGTGTGGGAGCAGGCGCTGGACGTTTTCCATTTGGGAGCTGGGCTTTCTCAGGACTGAGAGCGAGCAAGGCAACAACGTCGGCACCCTGAGGTGGCTGGCAAGCTCAGAGCAGCAGTGTCTGTGGGGCTGTGGAAGGGCTGCCAAGGGAAGGTGAGGGCCAGCACCAGCTTGCAGTCCTGGCCCCTTTGGTGTGGGAGCAGGCGCTGGACGTTTTCCATTTGGGAGCTGGGCTTTCTCAGGACTGAGAGCGAGCAAGGCAACAACGTCGGCACCCTGAGGTGGCTGGCAAGCCCAGAGCGGCAGTGTCTGTGGGGCTGTGGAAGGGCTGCCAAGGGAAGGTGAGGGCCAGCACCAGCTTGCAGTCCTGGCCCCTTTGGTGTGGGAGCAGGCGCTGGACGTTTTCCATTTGGGAGCTGGGCTTTCTCAGGACTGAGAGCGAGCAAGGGAAAGACGTTGGCACCCTGACGTGGCTGGCAAGCTCAGAGCGGCAGTGTCTGTGGGGCTGTGGAAGGGCTGCCAAGGGAAGGTGAGGGCCAGCACCAGCTTGCAGTCCTGGCCCCTTTGGTGTGGGAGCAGGCGCTGGACGTTTTCCATTTGGGAGCTGGGCTTTCTCAGGACTGAGAGCGAGCGAGGCAACAACGTCGGCACCCTGAGGTGGCTGGCAAGCTCAGAGCGGCAGTGTCTGTGGGGCTGTGGAAGGGCTGCCAAGGGAAGGTGAGGGCCAGCACCAGCTTGCAGTCCTGGCCCCTTTGGTGTGGGAGCAGGCGCTGGATGTTTTCCATTTGGGAGCTGGGCTTTCTCAGGACTGAGAGCGAGCAAGGGAAAGACGTCGGCACCCTGAGGTGGCTGGCAAGCCCAGAGCGGCAGTGTCTGTGGGGCTGTGGAAGGGCTGCCAAGGGAAGGTGAGGGCCAGCACCAGCTTGCAGTCCTGGCCCCTTTGGTGTGGGAGCAGGCGCTGGACGTTTTCCATTTGGGAGCTGGGCTTTCTCAGGACTGAGAGCGAGCGAGGCAACAACGTCGGCACCCTGAGGTGGCTGGCAAGCTCAGAGCGGCAGTGTCTGTGGGGCTGTGGAAGGGCTGCCAAGGGAAGGTGAGGGCCAGCACCAGCTTGCAGTCCTGGCCCCTTTGGTGTGGGAGCAGGTGCTGGACGTTTTCCATTTGGGAGCTGGGCTTTCTCAGGACTGAGAGCGAGCAAGGCAAAGACGTCGGCACCCTGAGGTGGCTGTCAAGCTCAGAGCGGCAGTGTCTGTGGGGCTGTGGAAGGGCTGCCAAGGGAAGGTGAGGGCCAGCACCAGCTTGCAGTCCTGGCCCCTTTGGTGTGGGAGCAGGCGCTGGACGTTTTCCATTTGGGAGCTGGGCTTTCTCAGGACTGAGAGCGAGCAAGGCAACAACGTCGGCACCCTGAGGTGGCTGGCAAGCTCGGAGCAAGCAGTGTCTGTGGGGCTGTGGAATGGCTGCCAAGGGAAGGTGAGGGCCAGCACCAGCTTGCAGTCCTGGCCCCTTTGGTGTGGGAGCAGGCGCTGGATGTTTTCCATTTGGGAGCTGGGCTCTGGCAGTGCTGAGAGCGAGCAAGGGAAAGACGTCGGCACCCTGAGGTGGCTGGCAAGCCCATAGCGGCAGTGTCTGTGGGGCTGTGGAAGGGCTGCCAAGGGAAGGTGAGGGCCAGCACCAGCTTGCAGTCCTGGCCCCTTTGGTGTGGGAGCAGGCGCTGGACGTTTTCCATTTGGGAGCTGGGCTCTGCCAGTGCTGAGAGCGAGCAAGGGAAAGACGTCGGCACCCTGAGGTGGCTGGCAAGCCCAGAGCGGCAGTGTCTGTGGGGCTGTGGAAGGGCTGCCAAGGGAAGGTGAGGGCCAGCACCAGCTTGCAGTCCTGGCCCCTTTGGTGTGGGAGCAGGCGCTGGACGTTTTCCATTTGGGAGCTGGGCTTTCTCAGGACTGAGAGCGAGCAAGGCAACAACGTCGGCACCCTGAGGTGGCTGGCAAGCTCGGAGCGGCAGTGTCTGTGGGGCTGTGGAAGGGCTGCCAAGGGAAGGTGAGGGCCAGCACCAGCTTGCAGTCCTGGCCCCTTTGGTGTGGGAGCAGGCGCTGGACGTTTTCCATTTGGGAGCTGGGCTTTCTCAGGACTGAGAGCGAGCAAGGGAAAGACGTCGGCACCCTGAGGTGGCTGGCAAGCCCAGAGCGGCAGTGTCTGTGGGGCTGTGGAAGGGCTGCCAAGGGAAGGTGAGGGCCAGCACCAGCTTGCAGTCCTGGCCCCTTTGGTGTGGGAGCAGGCGCTGGACGTTTTCCATTTGGGAGCTGGGCTTTCTCAGGACTGAGAGCGAGCAAGGCAACAACGTCGGCACCCTGAGGTGGCTGGCAAGCCCAGAGCGGCAGTGTCTGTGGGGCTGTGGAAGGGCTGCCAAGGGAAGGTGAGGGCCAGCACCAGCTTGCAGTCCTGGCCCCTTTGGTGTGGGAGCAGGCGCTGGACGTTTTCCATTTGGGAGCTGGGCTTTCTCAGGACTGAGAGCGAGCAAGGGAAAGACGTCGGCACCCTGAGGTGGCTGGCAAGCCCAGAGCGGCAGTGTCTGTGGGGCTGTGGAAGGGCTGCCAAGGGAAGGTGAGGGCCAGCACCAGCTTGCAGTCCTGGCCCCTTTGGTGTGGGAGCAGGCGCTGGACGTTTTCCATTTGGGAGCTGGGCTTTCTCAGGACTGAGAGCGAGCAAGGGAAAGACGTCGGCACCCTGAGGTGGCTGGCAAGCCCATAGTGGCAGTGTCTGTGGGGCTGTGGAAGGGCTGCCAAGGGAAGGTGAGGGCCAGCACCAGCTTGCAGTCCTGGCCCCTTTGGTGTGGGAGCAGGCGCTGGACGTTTTCCATTTGGGAGCTGGGCTTTCTCAGGACTGAGAGCGAGCAAGGCAACAACGTCGGCACCCTGAGGTGGCTGGCAAGCCCAGAGCGGCAGTGTCTGTGGGGCTGTGGAAGGGCTGCCAAGGGAAGGTGAGGGCCAGCACCAGCTTGCAGTCCTGGCCCCTTTGGTGTGGGAGCAGGCGCTGGACGTTTTCCATTTGGGAGCTGGGCTTTCTCAGGACTGAGAGTGAGCAAGGCAACAACGTCGGCACCCTGAGGTGGCTGGCAAGCTCAGAGCGGCAGTGTCTGTGGGGCTGTGGAAGGGCTGCCAAGGGAAGGTGAGGGCCAGCACCAGCTTGCAGTCCTGGCCCCTTTGGTGTGGGAGCAGGCGCTGGACGTTTTCCATTTGGGAGCTGGGCTTTCTCAGGACTGAGAGCGAGCAAGGCAACAACGTCGGCACCCTGAGGCGGCTGGCAAGCCCAGAGCGGCAGTGTCTGTGGGGCTGTGGAAGGGCTGCCAAGGGAAGGTGAGGGCCAGCACCAGCTTGCAGTCCTGGCCCCTTTGGTGTGGGAGCAGGCGCTGGACGTTTTCCATTTGGGAGCTGGGCTTTCTCAGGACTGAGAGCGAGCAAGGCAACAACGTCGGCACCCTGAGGTGGCTGGCAAGCCCAGAGCAAGCAGTGTCTGTGGGGCTGTGGAAGGGCTGCCAAGGGAAGGTGAGGGCCAGCACCAGCTTGCAGTCCTGGCCCCTTTGGTGTGGGAGCAGGCGCTGGACGTTTTCCATTTGGGAGCTGGGCTTTCTCAGGACTGAGAGCGAGCAAGGGAAAGACGTCGGCACCCTGAGGTGGCTGGCAAGCCCAGAGCGGCAGTGTCTGTGGGGCTGTGGAAGGGCTGCCAAGGGAAGGTGAGGGCCAGCACCAGCTTGCAGTCCTGGCCCCTTTGGTGTGGGAGCAGGCGCTGGACGTTTTCCATTTGGGAGCTGGGCTTTCTCAGGACTGAGAGCGAGCAAGGCAACAACGTCGGCACCCTGAGGTGGCTGGCAAGCTCAGAGCAGCAGTGTCTGTGGGGCTGTGGAAGGGCTGCCAAGGGAAGGTGAGGGCCAGCACCAGCTTGCAGTCCTGGCCCCTTTGGTGTGGGAGCAGGCGCTGGACGTTTTCCATTTGGGAGCTGGGCTTTCTCAGGACTGAGAGCGAGCAAGGCAACAACGTCGGCACCCTGAGGTGGCTGGCAAGCCCAGAGCGGCAGTGTCTGTGGGGCTGTGGAAGGGCTGCCAAGGGAAGGTGAGGGCCAGCACCAGCTTGCAGTCCTGGCCCCTTTGGTGTGGGAGCAGGCGCTGGACGTTTTCCATTTGGGAGCTGGGCTTTCTCAGGACTGAGAGCGAGCAAGGGAAAGACGTTGGCACCCTGACGTGGCTGGCAAGCTCAGAGCGGCAGTGTCTGTGGGGCTGTGGAAGGGCTGCCAAGGGAAGGTGAGGGCCAGCACCAGCTTGCAGTCCTGGCCCCTTTGGTGTGGGAGCAGGCGCTGGACGTTTTCCATTTGGGAGCTGGGCTTTCTCAGGACTGAGAGCGAGCGAGGCAACAACGTCGGCACCCTGAGGTGGCTGGCAAGCTCAGAGCGGCAGTGTCTGTGGGGCTGTGGAAGGGCTGCCAAGGGAAGGTGAGGGCCAGCACCAGCTTGCAGTCCTGGCCCCTTTGGTGTGGGAGCAGGCGCTGGACGTTTTCCATTTGGGAGCTGGGCTTTCTCAGGACTGAGAGCGAGCAAGGCAACAACGTCGGCACCCTGAGGTGGCTGGCAAGCTCGGAGCAAGCAGTGTCTGTGGGGCTGTGGAAGGGCTGCCAAGGGAAGGTGAGGGCCAGCACCAGCTTGCAGTCCTGGCCCCTTTGGTGTGGGAGCAGGCGCTGGATGTTTTCCATTTGGGAGCTGGGCTCTGGCAGTGCTGAGAGCGAGCAAGGGAAAGACGTCGGCACCCTGAGGTGGCTGGCAAGCCCATAGCGGCAGTGTCTGTGGGGCTGTGGAAGGGCTGCCAAGGGAAGGTGAGGGCCAGCACCAGCTTGCAGTCCTGGCCCCTTTGGTGTGGGAGCAGGCGCTGGACGTTTTCCATTTGGGAGCTGGGCTTTCGGAGGACTGAGAGCGAGCAAGGCAACAACGTCGGCACCCTGAGGTGGCTGGCAAGCTCAGAGCAGCAGTGTCTGTGGGGCTGTGGAAGGGCTGCCAAGGGAAGGTGAGGGCCAGCACCAGCTTGCAGTCCTGGCCCCTTTGGTGTGGGAGCAGGCGCTGGACGTTTTCCATTTGGGAGCTGGGCTTTCTCAGGACTGAGAGCGAGCAAGGCAACAACGTCGGCACCCTGAGGTGGCTGGCAAGCCCAGAGCGGCAGTGTCTGTGGGGCTGTGGAAGGGCTGCCAAGGGAAGGTGAGGGCCAGCACCAGCTTGCAGTCCTGGCCCCTTTGGTGTGGGAGCAGGCGCTGGACGTTTTCCATTTGGGAGCTGGGCTCTGGCAGTGCTGAGAGCGAGCAAGGGAAAGACGTCGGCACCCTGAGGTGGCTGGCAAGCTCAGAGCGGCAGTGTCTGTGGGGCTGTGGAAGGGCTGCCAAGGGAAGGTGAGGGCCAGCACCAGCTTGCAGTCCTGGCCCCTTTGGTGTGGGAGCAGGCGCTGGACGTTTTCCATTTGGGAGCTGGGCTTTCTCAGGACTGAGAGCGAGCAAGGGAAAGACGTCGGCACCCTGAGGTGGCTGGCAAGCCCAGAGCGGCAGTGTCTGTGGGGCTGTGGAAGGGCTGCCAAGGGAAGGTGAGGGCCAGCACCAGCTTGCAGTCCTGGCCCCTTTGGTGTGGGAGCAGGCGCTGGACGTTTTCCATTTGGGAGCTGGGCTTTCTCAGGACTGAGAGCGAGCAAGGCAACAACGTCGGCACCCTGAGGTGGCTGGCAAGCTCAGAGCGGCAGTGTCTGTGGGGCTGTGGAACGGCTGCCAAGGGAAGGTGAGGGCCAGCAACAGCTTGCAGTCCTGGCCCCTTTGGTGTGGGAGCAGGCGCTGGACGTTTTCCATTTGGGAGCTGGGCTTTCTCAGGACTCAGAGCGAGCAAGGGAAAGACGTCGGCACCCTGAGGTGGCTGGCAAGCTCAGAGCAGCAGTGTCTGTGGGGCTGTGGAAGGGCTGCCAAGGGAAGGTGAGGGCCAGCACCAGCTTGCAGTCCTGGCCCCTTTGGTGTGGGAGCAGGCGCTGGACGTTTTCCATTTGGGAGCTGGGCTTTCTCAGGACTGAGAGCGAGCAAGGCAACAACGTCGGCACCCTGAGGTGGCTGGCAAGCTCGGAGCGGCAGTGTCTGTGGGGCTGTGGAAGGGCTGCCAAGGGAAGGTGAGGGCCAGCACCAGCTTGCAGTCCTGGCCCCTTTGGTGTGGGAGCAGGCGCTGGACGTTTTCCATTTGGGAGCTGGGCTTTCTCAGGACTGAGAGCGAGCAAGGGAAAGACGTCGGCACCCTGAGGTGGCTGGCAAGCCCAGAGCGGCAGTGTCTGTGGGGCTGTGGAAGGGCTGCCAAGGGAAGGTGAGGGCCAGCACCAGCTTGCAGTCCTGGCCCCTTTGGTGTGGGAGCAGGCGCTGGACGTTTTCCATTTGGGAGCTGGGCTTTCTCAGGACTGAGAGCGAGCAAGGGAAAGACGTCGGCACCCTGAGGTGGCTGGCAAGCTCAGAGCAGCAGTGTCTGTGGGGCTGTGGAAGGGCTGCCAAGGGAAGGTGAGGGCCAGCACCAGCTTGCAGTCCTGGCCCCTTTGGTGTGGGAGCAGGCGCTGGACGTTTTCCATTTGGGAGCTGGGCTTTCTCAGGACTGAGAGCGAGCAAGGCAACAACGTCGGCACCCTGAGGTGGCTGGCAAGCTCGGAGCGGCAGTGTCTGTGGGGCTGTGGAAGGGCTGCCAAGGGAAGGTGAGGGCCAGCACCAGCTTGCAGTCCTGGCCCCTTTGGTGTGGGAGCAGGCGCTGGACGTTTTCCATTTGGGAGCTGGGCTTTCTCAGGACTGAGAGCGAGCAAGGCAACAACGTCGGCACCCTGAGGTGGCTGGCAAGCCCATAGCGGCAGTGTCTGTGGGGCTGTGGAAGGGCTGCCAAGGGAAGGTGAGGGCCAGCACCAGCTTGCAGTCCTGGCCCCTTTGGTGTGGGAGCAGGCGCTGGACGTTTTCCATTTGGGAGCTGGGCTTTCTCAGGACTGAGAGCGAGCAAGGGAAAGACGTCGGCACCCTGAGGTGGCTGGCAAGCCCATAGCGGCAGTGTCTGTGGGGCTGTGGAAGGGCTGCCAAGGGAAGGTGAGGGCCAGCACCAGCTTGCAGTCCTGGCACCTTTGGTGTGGGAGCAGGCGCTGGACGTTTTCCATTTGGGAGCTGGGCTTTCTCAGGACTGAGAGCGAGCAAGGCAACAACGTCGGCACCCTGAGGTGGCTGGCAAGCTCAGAGCGGCAGTGTCTGTGGGGCTGTGGAAGGGCTGCCAAGGGAAGGTGAGGGCCAGCACCAGCTTGCAGTCCTGGCCCCTTTGGTGTGGGAGCAGGCGCTGGACGTTTTCCATTTGGGAGCTGGGCTTTCTCAGGACTGAGAGCGAGCAAGGGAAAGACGTCGGCACCCTGAGGTGGCTGGCAAGCCCATAGCGGCAGTGTCTGTGGGGCTGTGGAAGGGCTGCCAAGGGAAGGTGAGGGCCAGCACCAGCTTGCAGTCCTGGCCCCTTTGGTGTGGGAGCAGGCGCTGGACGTTTTCCATTTGGGAGCTGGGCTTTCTCAGGACTGAGAGCGAGCAAGGCAACAACGTCGGCACCCTGAGGTGGCTGGCAAGCCCATAGCGGCAGTGTCTGTGGGGCTGTGGAAGGGCTGCCAAGGGAAGGTGAGGGCCAGCACCAGCTTGCAGTCCTGGCCCCTTTGGTGTGGGAGCAGGCGCTGGACGTTTTCCATTTGGGAGCTGGGCTTTCTCAGGACTGAGAGCGAGCAAGGGAAAGACGTCGGCACCCTGATGTGGCTGGCAAGCTCAGAGCAGCAGTGTCTGTGGGGCTGTGGAAGGGCTGCCAAGGGAAGGTGAGGGCCAGCACCAGCTTGCAGTCCTGGCCCCTTTGGTGTGGGAGCAGGCGCTGGACGTTTTCCATTTGGGAGCTGGGCTTTCTCAGGACTGAGAGCGAGCAAGGCAACAACGTCGGCACCCTGAGGTGGCTGGCAAGCTCGGAGCGGCAGTGTCTGTGGGGCTGTGGAAGGGCTGCCAAGGGAAGGTGAGGGCCAGCACCAGCTTGCAGTCCTGGCCCCTTTGGTGTGGGAGCAGGCGCTGGACGTTTTCCATTTGGGAGCTGGGCTTTCTCAGGACTGAGAGCGAGCAAGGCAACAACGTCGGCACCCTGAGGTGGCTGGCAAGCCCAGAGCGGCAGTGTCTGTGGGGCTGTGGAAGGGCTGCCAAGGGAAGGTGAGGGCCAGCACCAGCTTGCAGTCCTGGCCCCTTTGGTGTGGGAGCAGGCGCTGGACGTTTTCCATTTGGGAGCTGGGCTTTCTCAGGACTGAGAGCGAGCGAGGCAACAACGTCGGCACCCTGAGGTGGCTGGCAAGCTCAGAGCGGCAGTGTCTGTGGGGCTGTGGAAGGGCTGCCAAGGGAAGGTGAGGGCCAGCACCAGCTTGCAGTCCTGGCCCCTTTGGTGTGGGAGCAGGTGCTGGACGTTTTCCATTTGGGAGCTGGGCTTTCTCAGGACTGAGAGCGAGCAAGGCAAAGACGTCGGCACCCTGAGGTGGCTGTCAAGCTCAGAGCGGCAGTGTCTGTGGGGCTGTGGAAGGGCTGCCAAGGGAAGGTGAGGGCCAGCACCAGCTTGCAGTCCTGGCCCCTTTGGTGTGGGAGCAGGCGCTGGACGTTTTCCATTTGGGAGCTGGGCTTTCTCAGGACTGAGAGCGAGCAAGGCAACAACGTCGGCACCCTGAGGTGGCTGGCAAGCTCGGAGCAAGCAGTGTCTGTGGGGCTGTGGAAGGGCTGCCAAGGGAAGGTGAGGGCCAGCACCAGCTTGCAGTCCTGGCCCCTTTGGTGTGGGAGCAGGCGCTGGATGTTTTCCATTTGGGAGCTGGGCTCTGGCAGTGCTGAGAGCGAGCAAGGGAAAGACGTCGGCACCCTGAGGTGGCTGGCAAGCCCATAGCGGCAGTGTCTGTGGGGCTGTGGAAGGGCTGCCAAGGGAAGGTGAGGGCCAGCACCAGCTTGCAGTCCTGGCCCCTTTGGTGTGGGAGCAGGCGCTGGACGTTTTCCATTTGGGAGCTGGGCTTTCTCAGGACTGAGAGCGAGCAAGGGAAAGACGTCGGCACCCTGAGGTGGCTGGCAAGCCCAGAGCGGCAGTGTCTGTGGGGCTGTGGAAGGGCTGCCAAGGGAAGGTGAGGGCCAGCACCAGCTTGCAGTCCTGGCCCCTTTGGTGTGGGAGCAGGCGCTGGACGTTTTCCATTTGGGAGCTGGGCTTTCTCAGGACTGAGAGCGAGCAAGGCAACAACGTCGGCACCCTGAGGTGGCTGGCAAGCCCAGAGCGGCAGTGTCTGTGGGGCTGTGGAAGGGCTGCCAAGGGAAGGTGAGGGCCAGCACCAGCTTGCAGTCCTGGCCCCTTTGGTGTGGGAGCAGGCGCTGGACGTTTTCCATTTGGGAGCTGGGCTTTCTCAGGACTGAGAGCGAGCAAGGCAACAACGTCGGCACCCTGAGGTGGCTGGCAAGCTCAGAGCGGCAGTGTCTGTGGGGCTGTGGAAGGGCTGCCAAGGGAAGGTGAGGGCCAGCACCAGCTTGCAGTCCTGGCCCCTTTGGTGTGGGAGCAGGCGCTGGACGTTTTCCATTTGGGAGCTGGGCTTTCTCAGGACTGAGAGCGAGCAAGGGAAAGACGTCGGCACCCTGAGGTGGCTGGCAAGCTCAGAGCGGCAGTGTCTGTGGGGCTGTGGAAGGGCTGCCAAGGGAAGGTGAGGGCCAGCACCAGCTTGCAGTTCTGGCCCCTTTGGTGTGGGAGCAGGCGCTGGACGTTTTCCATTTGGGAGCTGGGCTTTCTCAGGACTGAGAGCGAGCAAGGCAACAACGTTGGCACCCTGAGGTGGCTGGCAAGCTCAGAGCGGCAGTGTCTGTGGGGCTGTGGAAGGGCTGCCAAGGGAAGGTGAGGGCCAGCACCAGCTTGCAGTCCTGGCCCCTTTGGTGTGGGAGCAGGCGCTGGACGTTTTCCATTTGGGAGCTGGGCTTTCTCAGGACTGAGAGCGAGCAAGGGAAAGACGTCGGCACCCTGAGGTGGCTAGCAGGTTCAGAGCAGCAGTGTCTGTGGGGCTGTGGAAGGGCTGCCAAGGGAAGGTGAGGGCCAGCACCAGCTTGCAGTCCTGGCCCCTTTGGTGTGGGAGCAGGCGCTGGACGTTTTCCATTTGGGAGCTGGGCTTTCTCAGGACTGAGAGCGAGCAAGGCAACAACGTCGGCACCCTGAGGTGGCTGGCAAGCCCAGAGCGGCAGTGTCTGTGGGGCTGTGGAAGGGCTGCCAAGGGAAGGTGAGGGCCAGCACCAGCTTGCAGTCCTGGCCCCTTTGGTGTGGGAGCAGGCGCTGGACGTTTTCCATTTGGGAGCTGGGCTTTCTCAGGACTGAGAGCGAGCAAGGGAAAGACGTCGGCACCCTGATGTGGCTGGCAAGCTCAGAGCAGCAGTGTCTGTGGGGCTGTGGAAGGGCTGCCAAGGGAAGGTGAGGGCCAGCACCAGCTTGCAGTCCTGGCCCCTTTGGTGTGGGAGCAGGCGCTGGACGTTTTCCATTTGGGAGCTGGGCTTTCTCAGGACTGAGAGCGAGCAAGGCAACAACGTCGGCACCCTGAGGTGGCTGGCAAGCTCGGAGCGGCAGTGTCTGTGGGGCTGTGGAAGGGCTGCCAAGGGAAGGTGAGGGCCAGCACCAGCTTGCAGTCCTGGCCCCTTTGGTGTGGGAGCAGGCGCTGGATGTTTTCCATTTGGGAGCTGGGCTTTCTCAGGACTGAGAGCGAGCAAGGGAAAGACGTCGGCACCCTGAGGTGGCTGGCAAGCCCAGAGCGGCAGTGTCTGTGGGGCTGTGGAAGGGCTGCCAAGGGAAGGTGAGGGCCAGCACCAGCTTGCAGTCCTGGCCCCTTTGGTGTGGGAGCAGGCGCTGGACGTTTTCCATTTGGGAGCTGGGCTTTCTCAGGACTGAGAGCGAGCGAGGCAACAACGTCGGCACCCTGAGGTGGCTGGCAAGCTCAGAGCGGCAGTGTCTGTGGGGCTGTGGAAGGGCTGCCAACGGAAGGTGAGGGCCAGCACCAGCTTGCAGTCCTGGCCCCTTTGGTGTGGGAGCAGGTGCTGGACGTTTTCCATTTGGGAGCTGGGCTTTCTCAGGACTGAGAGCGAGCAAGGCAAAGACGTCGGCACCCTGAGGTGGCTGTCAAGCTCAGAGCGGCAGTGTCTGTGGGGCTGTGGAAGGGCTGCCAAGGGAAGGTGAGGGCCAGCACCAGCTTGCAGTCCTGGCCCCTTTGGTGTGGGAGCAGGCGCTGGACGTTTTCCATTTGGGAGCTGGGCTTTCTCAGGACTGAGAGCGAGCAAGGCAACAACGTCGGCACCCTGAGGTGGCTGGCAAGCTCGGAGCAAGCAGTGTCTGTGGGGCTGTGGAAGGGCTGCCAAGGGAAGGTGAGGGCCAGCACCAGCTTGCAGTCCTGGCCCCTTTGGTGTGGGAGCAGGCGCTGGATGTTTTCCATTTGGGAGCTGGGCTCTGGCAGTGCTGAGAGCGAGCAAGGGAAAGACGTCGGCACCCTGAGGTGGCTGGCAAGCCCATAGCGGCAGTGTCTGTGGGGCTGTGGAAGGGCTGCCAAGGGAAGGTGAGGGCCAGCACCAGCTTGCAGTCCTGGCCCCTTTGGTGTGGGAGCAGGCGCTGGACGTTTTCCATTTGGGAGCTGGGCTTTCTCAGGACTGAGAGCGAGCAAGGGAAAGACGTCGGCACCCTGAGGTGGCTGGCAAGCCCAGAGCGGCAGTGTCTGTGGGGCTGTGGAAGGGCTGCCAAGGGAAGGTGAGGGCCAGCACCAGCTTGCAGTCCTGGCCCCTTTGGTGTGGGAGCAGGCGCTGGACGTTTTCCATTTGGGAGCTGGGCTTTCTCAGGACTGAGAGCGAGCAAGGCAACAACGTCGGCACCCTGAGGTGGCTGGCAAGCTCGGAGCGGCAGTGTCTGTGGGGCTGTGGAAGGGCTGCCAAGGGAAGGTGAGGGCCAGCACCAGCTTGCAGTCCTGGCCCCTTTGGTGTGGGAGCAGGCGCTGGACGTTTTCCATTTGGGAGCTGGGCTTTCTCAGGACTGAGAGCGAGCAAGGCAACAACGTCGGCACCCTGAGGTGGCTGGCAAGCTCAGAGCGGCAGTGTCTGTGGGGCTGTGGAAGGGCTGCCAAGGGAAGGTGAGGGCCAGCACCAGCTTGCAGTCCTGGCCCCTTTGGTGTGGGAGCAGGCGCTGGACGTTTTCCATTTGGGAGCTGGGCTTTCTCAGGACTGAGAGCGAGCAAGGGAAAGACGTCGGCACCCTGAGGTGGCTGGCAAGCTCAGAGCGGCAGTGTCTGTGGGGCTGTGGAAGGGCTGCCAAGGGAAGGTGAGGGCCAGCACCAGCTTGCAGTCCTGGCCCCTTTGGTGTGGGAGCAGGCGCTGGACGTTTTCCATTTGGGAGCTGGGCTTTCTCAGGACTGAGAGCGAGCAAGGCAACAACGTCGGCACCCTGAGGTGGCTGGCAAGCCCAGAGCGGCAGTGTCTGTGGGGCTGTGGAAGGGCTGCCAAGGGAAGGTGAGGGCCAGCACCAGCTTGCAGTCCTGGCCCCTTTGGTGTGGGAGCAGGCGCTGGACGTTTTCCATTTGGGAGCTGGGCTTTCTCAGGACTGAGAGCGAGCAAGGGAAAGACGTCGGCACCCTGAGGTGGCTAGCAGGTTCAGAGCAGCAGTGTCTGTGGGGCTGTGGAAGGGCTGCCAAGGGAAGGTGAGGGCCAGCACCAGCTTGCAGTCCTGGCCCCTTTGGTGTGGGAGCAGGCGCTGGACGTTTTCCATTTGGGAGCTGGGCTTTCTCAGGACTGAGAGCGAGCAAGGCAACAACGTCGGCACCCTGAGGTGGCTGGCAAGCTCAGAGCGGCAGTGTCTGTGGGGCTGTGGAAGGGCTGCCAAGGGAAGGTGAGGGCCAGCACCAGCTTGCAGTCCTGGCCCCTTTGGTGTGGGAGCAGGCGCTGGACGTTTTCCATTTGGGAGCTGGGCTTTCTCAGGACTGAGAGCGAGCAAGGCAACAACGTCGGCACCCTGAGGTGGCTGGCAAGCTCAGAGCGGCAGTGTCTGTGGGGCTGTGGAAGGGCTGCCAAGGGAAGGTGAGGGCCAGCACCAGCTTGCAGTCCTGGCCCCTTTGGTGTGGGAGCAGGCGCTGGACGTTTTCCATTTGGGAGCTGGGCTTTCTCAGGACTGAGAGCGAGCAAGGCAACAACGTCGGCACCCTGAGGTGGCTGGCAAGCTCAGAGCGGCAGTGTCTGTGGGGCTGTGGAAGGGCTGCCAAGGGAAGGTGAGGGCCAGCACCAGCTTGCAGTCCTGGCCCCTTTGGTGTGGGAGCAGGCGCTGGACGTTTTCCATTTGGGAGCTGGGCTTTCTCAGGACTGAGAGCGAGCAAGGGAAAGACGTCGGCACCCTGAGGTGGCTGGCAAGCTCAGAGCGGCAGTGTCTGTGGGGCTGTGGAAGGGCTGCCAAGGGAAGGTGAGGGCCAGCACCAGCTTGCAGTCCTGGCCCCTTTGGTGTGGGAGCAGGCGCTGGACGTTTTCCATTTGGGAGCTGGGCTTTCTCAGGACTGAGAGCGAGCAAGGCAACAACGTCGGCACCCTGAGGTGGCTGGCAAGCCCAGAGCGGCAGTGTCTGTGGGGCTGTGGAAGGGCTGCCAAGGGAAGGTGAGGGCCAGCACCAGCTTGCAGTCCTGGCCCCTTTGGTGTGGGAGCAGGCGCTGGACGTTTTCCATTTGGGAGCTGGGCTCTGGCAGTGCTGAGAGCGAGCAAGGGAAAGATGTCGGCACCCTGAGGTGGCTGGCAAGCCCAGAGCGGCAGTGTCTGTGGGGCTGTGGAAGGGCTGCCAAGGGAAGGTGAGGGCCAGCACCAGCTTGCAGTCCTGGCCCCTTTGGTGTGGGAGCAGGCGCTGGACGTTTTCCATTTGGGAGCTGGGCTTTCTCAGGACTGAGAGCGAGCAAGGCAACAACGTCGGCACCCTGAGGTGGCTGGCAAGCTCAGAGCGGCAGTGTCTGTGGGGCTGTGGAAGGGCTGCCAAGGGAAGGTGAGGGCCAGCACCAGCTTGCAGTCCTGGCCCCTTTGGTGTGGGAGCAGGCGCTGGACGTTTTCCATTTGGGAGCTGGGCTCTGGCAGTGCTGAGAGCGAGCAAGGGAAAGACGTCGGCACCCTGAGGTGGCTGGCAAGCCCATAGCGGCAGTGTCTGTGGGGCTGTGGAAGAGCTGCCAAGGGAAGGTGAGGGCCAGCACCAGCTTGCAGTCCTGGCCCCTTTGGTGTGGGAGCAGGCGCTGGACGTTTTCCATTTGGGAGCTGGGCTCTGGCAGTGCTGAGAGCGAGCAAGGGAAAGACGTCGGCACCCTGAGGTGGCTGGCAAGCCCAGAGCGGCAGTGTCTGTGGGGCTGTGGACGGGCTGCCAAGGGAAGGTGAGGGCCAGCACCAGCTTGCAGTCCTGGCCCCTTTGGTGTGGGAGCAGGCGCTGGACGTTTTCCATTTGGGAGCTGGGCTTTCTCAGGACTGAGAGCGAGCAAGGCAACAACGTCGGCACCCTGAGGTGGCTGGCAAGCTCGGAGCGGCAGTGTCTGTGGGGCTGTGGAAGGGCTGCCAAGGGAAGGTGAGGGCCAGCACCAGCTTGCAGTCCTGGCCCCTTTGGTGTGGGAGCAGGCGCTGGACGTTTTCCATTTGGGAGCTGGGCTTTCTCAGGACTGAGAGCGAGCAAGGGAAAGACGTCGGCACCCTGAGGTGGCTGGCAAGCCCATAGCGGCAGTGTCTGTGGGGCTGTGGAAGGGCTGCCAAGGGAAGGTGAGGGCCAGCACCAGCTTGCAGTCCTGGCCCCTTTGGTGTGGGAGCAGGCGCTGGACGTTTTCCATTTGGGAGCTGGGCTTTCTCAGGACTGAGAGCGAGCAAGGCAACAACGTCGGCACCCTGAGGTGGCTGGCAAGCCCAGAGCGGCAGTGTCTGTGGGGCTGTGGAAGGGCTGCCAAGGGAAGGTGAGGGCCAGCACCAGCTTGCAGTCCTGGCCCCTTTGGTGTGGGAGCAGGCGCTGGACGTTTTCCATTTGGGAGCTGGGCTTTCTCAGGACTGAGAGCGAGCAAGGGAAAGACGTCGGCACCCTGAGGTGGCTGGCAAGCCCAGAGCGGCAGTGTCTGTGGGGCTGTGGAAGGGCTGCCAAGGGAAGGTGAGGGCCAGCACCAGCTTGCAGTCCTGGCCCCTTTGGTGTGGGAGCAGGCGCTGGACGTTTTCCATTTGGGAGCTGGGCTTTCTCAGGACTGAGAGCGAGCAAGGGAAAGACGTCGGCACCCTGAGGTGGCTGGCAAGCCCATAGTGGCAGTGTCTGTGGGGCTGTGGAAGGGCTGCCAAGGGAAGGTGAGGGCCAGCACCAGCTTGCAGTCCTGGCCCCTTTGGTGTGGGAGCAGGCGCTGGACGTTTTCCATTTGGGAGCTGGGCTTTCTCAGGACTGAGAGCGAGCAAGGCAACAACGTCGGCACCCTGAGGTGGCTGGCAAGCCCAGAGCGGCAGTGTCTGTGGGGCTGTGGAAGGGCTGCCAAGGGAAGGTGAGGGCCAGCACCAGCTTGCAGTCCTGGCCCCTTTGGTGTGGGAGCAGGCGCTGGACGTTTTCCATTTGGGAGCTGGGCTTTCTCAGGACTGAGAGCGAGCAAGGCAACAACGTCGGCACCCTGAGGTGGCTGGCAAGCTCAGAGCGGCAGTGTCTGTGGGGCTGTGGAAGGGCTGCCAAGGGAAGGTGAGGGCCAGCACCAGCTTGCAGTCCTGGCCCCTTTGGTGTGGGAGCAGGCGCTGGACGTTTTCCATTTGGGAGCTGGGCTTTCTCAGGACTGAGAGCGAGCAAGGCAACAACGTCGGCACCCTGAGGCGGCTGGCAAGACCAGAGCGGCAGTGTCTGTGGGGCTGTGGAAGGGCTGCCAAGGGAAGGTGAGGGCCAGCACCAGCTTGCAGTCCTGGCCCCTTTGGTGTGGGAGCAGGCGCTGGACGTTTTCCATTTGGGAGCTGGGCTTTCTCAGGACTGAGAGCGAGCAAGGCAACAACGTCGGCACCCTGAGGTGGCTGGCAAGCCCAGAGCGGCAGTGTCTGTGGGGCTGTGGAAGGGCTGCCAAGGGAAGGTGAGGGCCAGCACCAGCTTGCAGTCCTGGCCCCTTTGGTGTGGGAGCAGGCGCTGGACGTTTTCCATTTGGGAGCTGGGCTTTCTCAGGACTGAGAGCGAGCAAGGCAACAACGTCGGCACCCTGAGGTGGCTGGCAAGCCCAGAGCGGCAGTGTCTGTGGGGCTGTGGAAGGGCTGCCAAGGGAAGGTGAGGGCCAGCACCAGCTTGCAGTCCTGGCCCCTTTGGTGTGGGAGCAGGCGCTGGACGTTTTCCATTTGGGAGCTGGGCTTTCGGAGGACTGAGAGCGAGCAAGGCAACAACGTCGGCACCCTGAGGTGGCTGGCAAGCTCAGAGCAGCAGTGTCTGTGGGGCTGTGGAAGGGCTGCCAAGGGAAGGTGAGGGCCAGCACCAGCTTGCAGTCCTGGCCCCTTTGGTGTGGGAGCAGGCGCTGGACGTTTTCCATTTGGGAGCTGGGCTTTCTCAGGACTGAGAGCGAGCAAGGCAACAACGTCGGCACCCTGAGGTGGCTGGCAAGCCCAGAGCGGCAGTGTCTGTGGGGCTGTGGAAGGGCTGCCAAGGGAAGGTGAGGGCCAGCACCAGCTTGCAGTCCTGGCCCCTTTGGTGTGGGAGCAGGCGCTGGACGTTTTCCATTTGGGAGCTGGGCTTTCTCAGGACTGAGAGCGAGCAAGGGAAAGACGTTGGCACCCTGAGGTGGCTGGCAAGCCCATAGCGGCAGTGTCTGTGGGGCTGTGGAAGGGCTGCCAAGGGAAGGTGAGGGCCAGCACCAGCTTGCAGTCCTGGCCCCTTTGGTGTGGGAGCAGGCGCTGGACGTTTTCCATTTGGGAGCTGGGCTTTCGGAGGACTGAGAGCGAGCAAGGCAACAATGTCGGCACCCTGAGGTGGCTGGCAAGCTCAGAGCAGCAGTGTCTGTGGGGCTGTGGAAGGGCTGCCAAGGGAAGGTGAGGGCCAGCACCAGCTTGCAGTCCTGGCCCCTTTGGTGTGGGAGCAGGCGCTGGACGTTTTCCATTTGGGAGCTGGGCTTTCTCAGGACTGAGAGCGAGCAAGGCAACAACGTCGGCACCCTGAGGTGGCTGGCAAGCCCAGAGCGGCAGTGTCTGTGGGGCTGTGGAAGGGCTGCCAAGGGAAGGTGAGGGCCAGCACCAGCTTGCAGTCCTGGCCCCTTTGGTGTGGGAGCAGGCGCTGGACGTTTTCCATTTGGGAGCTGGGCTTTCTCAGGACTGAGAGCGAGCGAGGCAACAACGTCGGCACCCTGAGGTGGCTGGCAAGCTCAGAGCGGCAGTGTCTGTGGGGCTGTGGAAGGGCTGCCAAGGGAAGGTGAGGGCCAGCACCAGCTTGCAGTCCTGGCCCCTTTGGTGTGGGAGCAGGCGCTGGACGTTTTCCATTTGGGAGCTGGGCTTTCTCAGGACTGAGAGCGAGCAAGGCAACAACGTCGGCACCCTGAGGTGGCTGGCAAGCTCGGAGCAAGCAGTGTCTGTGGGGCTGTGGAAGGGCTGCCAAGGGAAGGTGAGGGCCAGCACCAGCTTGCAGTCCTGGCCCCTTTGGTGTGGGAGCAGGCGCTGGATGTTTTCCATTTGGGAGCTGGGCTCTGGCAGTGGTGAGAGCGAGCAAGGGAAAGACGTCGGCACCCTGAGGTGGCTGGCAAGCCCATAGCGGCAGTGTCTGTGGGGCTGTGGAAGGGCTGCCAAGGGAAGGTGAGGGCCAGCACCAGCTTGCAGTCCTGGCCCCTTTGGTGTGGGAGCAGGCGCTGGACGTTTTCCATTTGGGAGCTGGGCTTTCTCAGGACTGAGAGCGAGCAAGGGAAAGACGTCGGCACCCTGAGGTGGCTGGCAAGCTCAGAGCAGCAGTGTCTGTGGGGCTGTGGAAGGGCTGCCAAGGGAAGGTGAGGGCCAGCACCAGCTTGCAGTCCTGGCCCCTTTGGTGTGGGAGCAGGCGCTGGACGTTTTCCATTTGGGAGCTGGGCTTTCTCAGGACTGAGAGCGAGCAAGGCAACAACGTCGGCACCCTGAGGTGGCTGGCAAGCCCAGAGCGGCAGTGTCTGTGGGGCTGTGGAAGGGCTGCCAAGGGAAGGTGAGGGCCAGCACCAGCTTGCAGTCCTGGCCCCTTTGGTGTGGGAGCAGGCGCTGGACGTTTTCCATTTGGGAGCTGGGCTTTCTCAGGACTGAGAGCGAGCGAGGCAACAACGTCGGCACCCTGAGGTGGCTGGCAAGCTCAGAGCGGCAGTGTCTGTGGGGCTGTGGAAGGGCTGCCAAGGGAAGGTGAGGGCCAGCACCAGCTTGCAGTCCTGGCCCCTTTGGTGTGGGAGCAGGCGCTGGACGTTTTCCATTTGGGAGCTGGGCTTTCTCAGGACTGAGAGCGAGCAAGGCAACAACGTCGGCACCCTGAGGTGGCTGGCAAGCTCAGAGCGGCAGTGTCTGTGGGGCTGTGGAAGGGCTGCCAAGGGAAGGTGAGGGCCAGCACCAGCTTGCAGTCCTGGCCCCTTTGGTGTGGGAGCAGGCGCTGGACGTTTTCCATTTGGGAGCTGGGCTTTCTCAGGACTGAGAGCGAGCAAGGCAACAACGTCGGCACCCTGAGGTGGCTGGCAAGCTCGGAGCAAGCAGTGTCTGTGGGGCTGTGGAAGGGCTGCCAAGGGAAGGTGAGGGCCAGCACCAGCTTGCAGTCCTGGCCCCTTTGGTGTGGGAGCAGGCGCTGGATGTTTTCCATTTGGGAGCTGGGCTCTGGCAGTGCTGAGAGCGAGCAAGGGAAAGATGTCGGCACCCTGAGGTGGCTGGCAAGCCCATAGCGGCAGTGTCTGTGGGGCTGTGGAAGGGCTGCCAAGGGAAGGTGAGTGCCAGCACCAGCTTGCAGTCCTGGCCCCTTTGGTGTGGGAGCAGGCGCTGGACGTTTTCCATTTGGGAGCTGGGCTTTCTCAGGACTGAGAGCGAGCAAGGGAAAGACGTCGGCACCCTGAGGTGGCTGGCAAGCTCAGAGCGGCAGTGTCTGTGGGGCTGTGGAAGGGCTGCCAAGGGAAGGTGAGGGCCAGCACCAGCTTGCAGTCCTGGCCCCTTTGGTGTGGGAGCAGGCGCTGGACGTTTTCCATTTGGGAGCTGGGCTTTCTCAGGACTGAGAGCGAGCAAGGGAAAGACGTCGGCACCCTGAGGTGGCTGGCAAGCCCAGAGCGGCAGTGTCTGTGGGGCTGTGGAAGGGCTGCCAAGGGAAGGTGAGGGCCAGCACCAGCTTGCAGTCCTGGCCCCTTTGGTGTGGGAGCAGGCGCTGGACGTTTTCCATTTGGGAGCTGGGCTTTCTCAGGACTGAGAGCGAGCAAGGCAACAACGTCGGCACCCTGAGGTGGCTGGCAAGCTCAGAGCGGCAGTGTCTGTGGGGCTGTGGAACGGCTGCCAAGGGAAGGTGAGGGCCAGCAACAGCTTGCAGTCCTGGCCCCTTTGGTGTGGGAGCAGGCGCTGGACGTTTTCCATTTGGGAGCTGGGCTTTCTCAGGACTGAGAGCGAGCAAGGGAAAGACGTCGGCACCCTGAGGTGGCTGGCAAGCTCAGAGCAGCAGTGTCTGTGGGGCTGTGGAAGGGCTGCCAAGGGAAGGTGAGGGCCAGCACCAGCTTGCAGTCCTGGCCCCTTTGGTGTGGGAGCAGGCGCTGGACGTTTTCCATTTGGGAGCTGGGCTTTCTCAGGACTGAGAGCGAGCAAGGCAACAACGTCGGCACCCTGAGGTGGCTGGCAAGCTCGGAGCGGCAGTGTCTGTGGGGCTGTGGAAGGGCTGCCAAGGGAAGGTGAGGGCCAGCACCAGCTTGCAGTCCTGGCCCCTTTGGTGTGGGAGCAGGCGCTGGACGTTTTCCATTTGGGAGCTGGGCTTTCTCAGGACTGAGAGCGAGCAAGGGAAAGACGTCGGCACCCTGAGGTGGCTGGCAAGCCCAGAGCGGCAGTGTCTGTGGGGCTGTGGAAGGGCTGCCCAAGGGAAGGTGAGGGCCAGCACCAGCTTGCAGTCCTGGCCCCTTTGGTGTGGGAGCAGGCGCTGGACATTTTCCATTTGGGAGCTGGGCTTTCTCAGGACTGAGAGCGAGCAAGGGAAAGACGTCGGCACCCTGAGGTGGCTGGCAAGCTCAGAGCGGCAGTGTCTGTGGGGCTGTGGAAGGGCTGCCAAGGGAAGGTGAGGGCCAGCACCAGCTTGCAGTCCTGGCACCTTTGGTGTGGGAGCAGGCGCTGGACGTTTTCCATTTGGGAGCTGGCTTTCTCAGGACTGAGAGCGAGCAAGGCAACAACGTCGGCACCCTGAGGTGGCTGGCAAGCTCAGAGCGGCAGTGTCTGTGGGGCCTGTGGAAGGGCTGCCAAGGGAAGGTGAGGGCCAGCACCAGCTTGCAGTCCTGGCCCCTTTGGTGTGGGAGCAGGCGCTGGACGTTTTCCATTTGGGAGCTGGGCTTTCTCAGGACTGAGAGCGAGCAAGGGAAAGACGTCGGCACCCTGAGGTGGCTGGCAAGCTCAGAGCAGCAGTGTCTGTGGGGCTGTGGAAGGGCTGCCAAGGGAAGGTGAGGGCCAGCACCAGCTTGCAGTCCTGGCCCCTTTGGTGTGGGAGCAGGCGCTGGACGTTTCCATTTGGGAGCTGGGCTTTCTCAGGACTGAGAGCGAGCAAGGCAACAACGTCGGCACCCTGAGGTGGCTGGCAAGCTCGGAGCGGCAGTGTCTGTGGGGCTGTGGAAGGGCTGCCAAGGGAAGGTGAGGGCCAGCACCAGCTTGCAGTCCTGGCCCCTTTGGTGTGGGAGCAGGCGCTGGATGTTTTCCATTTGGGAGCTGGGCTTTCTCAGGACTGAGAGCGAGCAAGGGAAAGACGTCGGCACCCTGAGGTGGCTGGCAAGCCCAGAGCGGCAGTGTCTGTGGGGCTGTGGAAGGGCTGCCAAGGGAAGGTGAGGGCCAGCACCAGCTTGCAGTCCTGGCCCCTTTGGTGTGGGAGCAGGCGCTGGACGTTTTCCATTTGGGAGCTGGGCTTTCTCAGGACTGAGAGCGAGCAAGGCAAAGACGTCGGCACCCTGAGGTGGCTGTCAAGCTCAGAGCGGCAGTGTCTGTGGGGCTGTGGAAGGGCTGCCAAGGGAAGGTGAGGGCCAGCACCAGCTTGCAGTCCTGGCCCCTTTGGTGTGGGAGCAGGCGCTGGACGTTTTCCATTTGGGAGCTGGGCTTTCTCAGGACTGAGAGCGAGCAAGGCAACAACGTCGGCACCCTGAGGTGGCTGGCAAGCTCGGAGCAAGCAGTGTCTGTGGGGCTGTGGAAGGGCTGCCAAGGGAAGGTGAGGGCCAGCACCAGCTTGCAGTCCTGGCCCCTTTGGTGTGGGAGCAGGCGCTGGACGTTTTCCATTTGGGAGCTGGGCTTTCTCAGGACTGAGAGCGAGCAAGGGAAAGACGTCGGCACCCTGAGGTGGCTGGCAAGCCCAGAGCGGCAGTGTCTGTGGGGCTGTGGAAGGGCTGCCAAGGGAAGGTGAGGGCCAGCACCAGCTTGCAGTCCTGGCCCCTTTGGTGTGGGAGCAGGCGCTGGACGTTTTCCATTTGGGAGCTGGGCTTTCTCAGGACTGAGAGCGAGCAAGGCAACAACGTCGGCACCCTGAGGTGGCTGGCAAGCTCGGAGCGGCAGTGTCTGTGGGGCTGTGGAAGGGCTGCCAAGGGAAGGTGAGGGCCAGCACCAGCTTGCAGTCCTGGCCCCTTTGGTGTGGGAGCAGGCGCTGGACGTTTTCCATTTGGGAGCTGGGCTTTCTCAGGACTGAGAGCGAGCAAGGCAACAACGTCGGCACCCTGAGGTGGCTGGCAAGCCCAGAGCGGCAGTGTCTGTGGGGCTGTGGAAGGGCTGCCAAGGGAAGGTGAGGGCCAGCACCAGCTTGCAGTCCTGGCCCCTTTGGTGTGGGAGCAGGCGCTGGACGTTTTCCATTTGGGAGCTGGGCTTTCTCAGGACTGAGAGCGAGCAAGGGAAAGACGTCGGCACCCTGAGGTGGCTGGCAAGCCCATAGCGGCAGTGTCTGTGGGGCTGTGGAAGGGCTGCCAAGGGAAGGTGAGGGCCAGCACCAGCTTGCAGTCCTGGCCCCTTTGGTGTGGGAGCAGGCGCTGGACGTTTTCCATTTGGGAGCTGGGCTTTCTCAGGACTGAGAGCGAGCAAGGCAACAACGTCGGCACCCTGAGGTGGCTGGCAAGCCCATAGCGGCAGTGTCTGTGGGGCTGTGGAAGGGCTGCCAAGGGAAGGTGAGGGCCAGCACCAGCTTGCAGTCCTGGCCCCTTTGGTGTGGGAGCAGGCGCTGGACGTTTTCCATTTGGGAGCTGGGCTTTCTCAGGACTGAGAGCGAGCAAGGGAAAGACGTCGGCACCCTGAGGTGGCTGGCAAGCCCATAGCGGCAGTGTCTGTGGGGCTGTGGAAGGGCTGCCAAGGGAAGGTGAGGGCCAGCACCAGCTTGCAGTCCTGGCCCCTTTGGTGTGGGAGCAGGCGCTGGACGTTTTCCATTTGGGAGCTGGGCTTTCTCAGGACTGAGAGCGAGCAAGGCAACAACGTCGGCACCCTGAGGTGGCTGGCAAGCCCATAGCGGCAGTGTCTGTGGGGCTGTGGAAGGGCTGCCAAGGGAAGGTGAGGGCCAGCACCAGCTTGCAGTCCTGGCCCCTTTGGTGTGGGAGCAGGCGCTGGACGTTTTCCATTTGGGAGCTGGGCTTTCTCAGGACTGAGAGCGAGCAAGGCAACAACGTCGGCACCCTGAGGTGGCTGGCAAGCCCATAGCGGCAGTGTCTGTGGGGCTGTGGAAGGGCTGCCAAGGGAAGGTGAGGGCCAGCACCAGCTTGCAGTCCTGGCCCCTTTGGTGTGGGAGCAGGCGCTGGACGTTTTCCATTTGGGAGCTGGGCTTTCTCAGGACTGAGAGCGAGCAAGGCAACAACGTCGGCACCCTGAGGTGGCTGGCAAGCTCAGAGCGGCAGTGTCTGTGGGGCTGTGGAAGGGCTGCCAAGGGAAGGTGAGGGCCAGCACCAGCTTGCAGTCCTGGCCCCTTTGGTGTGGGAGCAGGCGCTGGACGTTTTCCATTTGGGAGCTGGGCTTTCTCAGGACTGAGAGCGAGCAAGGCAACAACGTCGGCACCCTGAGGCGGCTGGCAAGCCCAGAGCGGCAGTGTCTGTGGGGCTGTGGAAGGGCTGCCAAGGGAAGGTGAGGGCCAGCACCAGCTTGCAGTCCTGGCCCCTTTGGTGTGGGAGCAGGCGCTGGACGTTTTCCATTTGGGAGCTGGGCTTTCTCACGACTGAGAGCGAGCAAGGCAACAACGTCGGCACCCTGAGGTGGCTGGCAAGCTCAGAGCGGCAGTGTCTGTGGGGCTGTGGAAGGGCTGCCAAGGGAAGGTGAGGGCCAGCACCAGCTTGCAGTCCTGGCCCCTTTGGTGTGGGAGCAGGCGCTGGACGTTTTCCATTTGGGAGCTGGGCTTTCTCAGGACTGAGAGCGAGCAAGGCAACAACGTCGGCACCCTGAGGTGGCTGGCAAGCCCAGAGCGGCAGTGTCTGTGGGGCTGTGGAAGGGCTGCCAAGGGAAGGTGAGGGCCAGCACCAGCTTGCAGTCCTGGCCCCTTTGGTGTGGGAGCAGGCGCTGGATGTTTTCCATTTGGGAGCTGGGCTTTCTCAGGACTGAGAGCGAGCAAGGGAAAGACGTCGGCACCCTGAGGTGGCTGGCAAGCCCAGAGCGGCAGTGTCTGTGGGGCTGTGGAAGGGCTGCCAAGGGAAGGTGAGGGCCAGCACCAGCTTGCAGTCCTGGCCCCTTTGGTGTGGGAGCAGGCGCTGGACGTTTTCCATTTGGGAGCTGGGCTTTCTCAGGACTGAGAGCGAGCGAGGCAACAACGTCGGCACCCTGAGGTGGCTGGCAAGCTCAGAGCGGCAGTGTCTGTGGGGCTGTGGAAGGGCTGCCAAGGGAAGGTGAGGGCCAGCACCAGCTTGCAGTCCTGGCCCCTTTGGTGTGGGAGCAGGTGCTGGACGTTTTCCATTTGGGAGCTGGGCTTTCTCAGGACTGAGAGCGAGCAAGGCAAAGACGTCGGCACCCTGAGGTGGCTGTCAAGCTCAGAGCGGCAGTGTCTGTGGGGCTGTGGAAGGGCTGCCAAGGGAAGGTGAGGGCCAGCACCAGCTTGCAGTCCTGGCCCCTTTGGTGTGGGAGCAGGCGCTGGACGTTTTCCATTTGGGAGCTGGGCTTTCTCAGGACTGAGAGCGAGCAAGGCAACAACGTCGGCACCCTGAGGTGGCTGGCAAGCTCGGAGCAAGCAGTGTCTGTGGGGCTGTGGAAGGGCTGCCAAGGGAAGGTGAGGGCCAGCACCAGCTTGCAGTCCTGGCCCCTTTGGTGTGGGAGCAGGCGCTGGACGTTTTCCATTTGGGAGCTGGGCTTTCTCAGGACTGAGAGCGAGCAAGGGAAAGACGTCGGCACCCTGAGGTGGCTGGCAAGCCCAGAGCGGCAGTGTCTGTGGGGCTGTGGAAGGGCTGCCAAGGGAAGGTGAGGGCCAGCACCAGCTTGCAGTCCTGGCCCCTTTGGTGTGGGAGCAGGCGCTGGACGTTTTCCATTTGGGAGCTGGGCTTTCTCAGGACTGAGAGCGAGCAAGGGAAAGACGTCGGCACCCTGAGGTGGCTGGCAAGCCCATAGCGGCAGTGTCTGTGGGGCTGTGGAAGGGCTGCCAAGGGAAGGTGAGGGCCAGCACCAGCTTGCAGTCCTGGCCCCTTTGGTGTGGGAGCAGGCGCTGGACGTTTTCCATTTGGGAGCTGGGCTTTCTCAGGACTGAGAGCGAGCAAGGCAACAACGTCGGCACCCTGAGGTGGCTGGCAAGCCCATAGCGGCAGTGTCTGTGGGGCTGTGGAAGGGCTGCCAAGGGAAGGTGAGGGCCAGCACCAGCTTGCAGTCCTGGCCCCTTTGGTGTGGGAGCAGGCGCTGGACGTTTTCCATTTGGGAGCTGGGCTTTCTCAGGACTGAGAGCGAGCAAGGCAACAACGTCGGCACCCTGAGGTGGCTGGCAAGCCCAGAGCGGCAGTGTCTGTGGGGCTGTGGAAGGGCTGCCAAGGGAAGGTGAGGGCCAGCACCAGCTTGCAGTCCTGGCCCCTTTGGTGTGGGAGCAGGCGCTGGATGTTTTCCATTTGGGAGCTGGGCTTTCTCAGGACTGAGAGCGAGCAAGGCAACAACGTCGGCACCCTGAGGTGGCTGGCAAGCTCGGAGCGGCAGTGTCTGTGGGGCTGTGGAAGGGCTGCCAAGGGAAGGTGAGGGCCAGCACCAGCTTGCAGTCCTGGCCCCTTTGGTGTGGGAGCAGGCGCTGGACGTTTTCCATTTGGGAGCTGGGCTTTCTCAGGACTGAGAGCGAGCAAGGCAACAACGTCGGCACCCTGAGGTGGCTGGCAAGCCCAGAGCGGCAGTGTCTGTGGGGCTGTGGAAGGGCTGCCAAGGGAAGGTGAGGGCCAGCACCAGCTTGCAGTCCTGGCCCCTTTGGTGTGGGAGCAGGCGCTGGACGTTTTCCATTTGGGAGCTGGGCTTTCTCAGGACTGAGAGCGAGCAAGGCAACAACGTCGGCACCCTGAGGTGGCTGGCAAGCTCAGAGCGGCAGTGTCTGTGGGGCTGTGGAAGGGCTGCCAAGGGAAGGTGAGGGCCAGCACCAGCTTGCAGTCCTGGCCCCTTTGGTGTGGGAGCAGGCGCTGGACGTTTTCAATATCGGAGCTGGGCTTTCTCAGGACTGAGAGCGAGCAAGGCAACAACGTCGGCACCCTGAGGCGGCTGGCAAGCCCAGAGCGGCAGTGTCTGTGGGGCTGTGGAAGGGCTGCCAAGGGAAGGTGAGGGCCAGCACCAGCTTGCAGTCCTGGCCCCTTTGGTGTGGGAGCAGGCGCTGGACGTTTTCCATTTGGGAGCTGGGCTTTCTCAGGACTGAGAGCGAGCAAGGCAACAACGTCGGCACCCTGAGGTGGCTGGCAAGCTCAGAGCGGCAGTGTCTGTGGGGCTGTGGAAGGGCTGCCAAGGGAAGGTGAGGGCCAGCACCAGCTTGCAGTCCTGGCCCCTTTGGTGTGGGAGCAGGCGCTGGACGTTTTCCATTTGGGAGCTGGGCTTTCTCAGGACTGAGAGCGAGCAAGGGAAAGACGTCGGCACCCTGAGGTGGCTGGCAAGCCCAGAGCGGCAGTGTCTGTGGGGCTGTGGAAGGGCTGCCAAGGGAAGGTGAGGGCCAGCACCAGCTTGCAGTCCTGGCCCCTTTGGTGTGGGAGCAGGCGCTGGATGTTTTCCATTTGGGAGCTGGGCTTTCTCAGGACTGAGAGCGAGCAAGGCAACAACGTCGGCACCCTGAGGTGGCTGGCAAGCTCGGAGCGGCAGTGTCTGTGGGGCTGTGGAAGGGCTGCCAAGGGAAGGTGAGGGCCAGCACCAGCTTGCAGTCCTGGCCCCTTTGGTGTGGGAGCAGGCGCTGGACGTTTTCCATTTGGGAGCTGGGCTTTCTCAGGACTGAGAGCGAGCAAGGGAAAGACGTCGGCACCCTGAGGTGGCTGGCAAGCCCAGAGCGGCAGTGTCTGTGGGGCTGTGGAAGGGCTGCCAAGGGAAGGTGAGGGCCAGCACCAGCTTGCAGTCCTGGCCCCTTTGGTGTGGGAGCAGGCGCTGGACGTTTTCCATTTGGGAGCTGGGCTTTCTCAGGACTGAGAGCGAGCAAGGCAACAACGTCGGCACCCTGAGGTGGCTGGCAAGCCCAGAGCGGCAGTGTCTGTGGGGCTGTGGAAGGGCTGCCAAGGGAAGGTGAGGGCCAGCACCAGCTTGCAGTCCTGGCCCCTTTGGTGTGGGAGCAGGCGCTGGACGTTTTCCATTTGGGAGCTGGGCTTTCTCAGGACTGAGAGCGAGCAAGGCAACAACGTCGGCACCCTGAGGTGGCTGGCAAGCCCAGAGCGGCAGTGTCTGTGGGGCTGTGGAAGGGCTGCCAAGGGAAGGTGAGGGCCAGCACCAGCTTGCAGTCCTGGCCCCTTTGGTGTGGGAGCAGGCGCTGGACGTTTTCCATTTGGGAGCTGGGCTTTCTCAGGACTGAGAGCGAGCAAGGCAACAACGTCGGCACCCTGAGGTGGCTGGCAAGCTCAGAGCGGCAGTGTCTGTGGGGCTGTGGAAGGGCTGCCAAGGGAAGGTGAGGGCCAGCACCAGCTTGCAGTCCTGGCCCCTTTGGTGTGGGAGCAGGCGCTGGACGTTTTCCATTTGGGAGCTGGGCTTTCTCAGGACTGAGAGCGAGCAAGGGAAAGACGTCGGCACCCTGAGGTGGCTGGCAAGCCCATAGCGGCAGTGTCTGTGGGGCTGTGGAAGGGCTGCCAAGGGAAGGTGAGGGCCAGCACCAGCTTGCAGTCCTGGCCCCTTTGGTGTGGGAGCAGGCGCTGGACGTTTTCCATTTGGGAGCTGGGCTTTCTCAGGACTGAGAGCGAGCAAGGCAACAACGTCGGCACCCTGAGGTGGCTGGCAAGCCCAGAGCGGCAGTGTCTGTGGGGCTGTGGAAGGGCTGCCAAGGGAAGGTGAGGGCCAGCACCAGCTTGCAGTCCTGGCCCCTTTGGTGTGGGAGCAGGCGCTGGATGTTTTCCATTTGGGAGCTGGGCTTTCTCAGGACTGAGAGCGAGCAAGGCAACAACGTCGGCACCCTGAGGTGGCTGGCAAGCTCGGAGCGGCAGTGTCTGTGGGGCTGTGGAAGGGCTGCCAAGGGAAGGTGAGGGCCAGCACCAGCTTGCAGTCCTGGCCCCTTTGGTGTGGGAGCAGGCGCTGGACGTTTTCCATTTGGGAGCTGGGCTTTCTCAGGACTGAGAGCGAGCAAGGCAACAACGTCGGCACCCTGAGGTGGCTGGCAAGCCCAGAGCGGCAGTGTCTGTGGGGCTGTGGAAGGGCTGCCAAGGGAAGGTGAGGGCCAGCACCAGCTTGCAGTCCTGGCCCCTTTGGTGTGGGAGCAGGCGCTGGACGTTTTCCATTTGGGAGCTGGGCTTTCTCAGGACTGAGAGCGAGCAAGGCAACAACGTTGGCACCCTGAGGTGGCTGGCAAGCCCATAGCGGCAGTGTCTGTGGGGCTGTGGAAGGGCTGCCAAGGGAAGGTGAGGGCCAGCACCAGCTTGCAGTCCTGGCCCCTTTGGTGTGGGAGCAGGCGCTGGACGTTTTCCATTTGGGAGCTGGGCTTTCTCAGGACTGAGAGCGAGCAAGGGAAAGACGTCGGCACCCTGAGGTGGCTGGCAAGCCCATAGCGGCAGTGTCTGTGGGGCTGTGGAAGGGCTGCCAAGGGAAGGTGAGGGCCAGCACCAGCTTGCAGTCCTGGCCCCTTTGGTGTGGGAGCAGGCGCTGGACGTTTTCCATTTGGGAGCTGGGCTTTCTCAGGACTGAGAGCGAGCAAGGCAAAGACGTCGGCACCCTGAGGTGGCTGGCAAGCCCATAGCGGCAGTGTCTGTGGGGCTGTGGAAGGGCTGCCAAGGGAAGGTGAGGGCCAGCACCAGCTTGCAGTCCTGGCCCCTTTGGTGTGGGAGCAGGCGCTGGACGTTTTCCATTTGGGAGCTGGGCTTTCTCAGGACTGAGAGCGAGCAAGGGAAAGACGTCGGCACCCTGAGGTGGCTGGCAAGCTCAGAGCGGCAGTGTCTGTGGGGCTGTGGAAGGGCTGCCAAGGGAAGGTGAGGGCCAGCACCAGCTTGCAGTCCTGGCCCCTTTGGTGTGGGAGCAGGCGCTGGACGTTTTCCATTTGGGAGCTGGGCTTTCTCAGGACTGAGAGCGAGCAAGGCAACAACGTCGGCACCCTGAGGTGGCTGGCAAGCTCAGAGCGGCAGTGTCTGTGGGGCTGTGGAAGGGCTGCCAAGGGAAGGTGAGGGCCAGCACCAGCTTGCAGTCCTGGCCCCTTTGGTGTGGGAGCAGGCGCTGGACGTTTTCCATTTGGGAGCTGGGCTTTCTCAGGACTGAGAGCGAGCAAGGCAACAACGTCGGCACCCTGAGGTGGCTGGCAAGCTCAGAGCGGCAGTGTCTGTGGGGCTGTGGAAGGGCTGCCAAGGGAAGGTGAGGGCCAGCACCAGCTTGCAGTCCTGGCCCCTTTGGTGTGGGAGCAGGCGCTGGACGTTTTCCATTTGGGAGCTGGGCTTTCTCAGGACTGAGAGCGAGCAAGGGAAAGACGTCGGCACCCTGAGGTGGCTGGCAAGCCCAGAGCGGCAGTGTCTGTGGGGCTGTGGAAGGGCTGCCAAGGGAAGGTGAGGGCCAGCACCAGCTTGCAGTCCTGGCCCCTTTGGTGTGGGAGCAGGCGCTGGACGTTTTCCATTTGGGAGCTGGGCTTTCTCAGGACTGAGAGCGAGCAAGGCAACAACGTCGGCACCCTGAGGTGGCTGGCAAGCCCAGAGCGGCAGTGTCTGTGGGGCTGTGGAAGGGCTGCCAAGGGAAGGTGAGGGCCAGCACCAGCTTGCAGTCCTGGCCCCTTTGGTGTGGGAGCAGGCGCTGGACGTTTTCCATTTGGGAGCTGGGCTTTCTCAGGACTGAGAGCGAGCGAGGCAACAACGTCGGCACCCTGAGGTGGCTGGCAAGCTCAGAGCGGCAGTGTCTGTGGGGCTGTGGAAGGGCTGCCAAGGGAAGGTGAGGGCCAGCACCAGCTTGCAGTCCTGGCCCCTTTGGTGTGGGAGCAGGCGCTGGACGTTTTCCATTTGGGAGCTGGGCTTTCTCAGGACTGAGAGCGAGCAAGGGAAAGACGTCGGCACCCTGAGGTGGCTGGCAAGCCCAGAGCGGCAGTGTCTGTGGGGCTGTGGAAGGGCTGCCAAGGGAAGGTGAGGGCCAGCACCAGCTTGCAGTCCTGGCCCCTTTGGTGTGGGAGCAGGCGCTGGACGTTTTCCATTTGGGAGCTGGGCTTTCTCAGGACTGAGAGCGAGCAAGGCAACAACGTCGGCACCCTGAGGTGGCTGGCAAGCTCGGAGCGGCAGTGTCTGTGGGGCTGTGGAAGGGCTGCCAAGGGAAGGTGAGGGCCAGCACCAGCTTGCAGTCCTGGCCCCTTTGGTGTGGGAGCAGGCGCTGGACGTTTTCCATTTGGGAGCTGGGCTTTCTCAGGACTGAGAGCGAGCAAGGCAACAACGTCGGCACCCTGAGGTGGCTGGCAAGCCCATAGCGGCAGTGTCTGTGGGGCTGTGGAAGGGCTGCCAAGGGAAGGTGAGGGCCAGCACCAGCTTGCAGTCCTGGCCCCTTTGGTGTGGGAGCAGGCGCTGGACGTTTTCCATTTGGGAGCTGGGCTTTCTCAGGACTGAGAGCGAGCAAGGCAACAACGTCGGCACCCTGAGGTGGCTGGCAAGCTCAGAGCGGCAGTGTCTGTGGGGCTGTGGAAGGGCTGCCAAGGGAAGGTGAGGGCCAGCACCAGCTTGCAGTCCTGGCCCCTTTGGTGTGGGAGCAGGCGCTGGACGTTTTCCATTTGGGAGCTGGGCTTTCTCAGGACTGAGAGCGAGCAAGGCAACAACGTCGGCACCCTGAGGTGGCTGGCAAGCCCAGAGCAGCAGTGTCTGTGGGGCTGTGGAAGGGCTGCCAAGGGAAGGTGAGGGCCAGCACCAGCTTGCAGTCCTGGCCCCTTTGGTGTGGGAGCAGGCGCTGGACGTTTTCCATTTGGGAGCTGGGCTTTCTCAGGACTGAGAGCGAGCAAGGCAACAACGTCGGCACCCTGAGGTGGCTGGCAAGCCCATAGCGGCAGTGTCTGTGGGGCTGTGGAAGGGCTGCCAAGGGAAGGTGAGGGCCAGGACCAGCTTGCAGTCCTGGCCCCTTTGGTGTGGGAGCAGGCGCTGGACGTTTTCCATTTGGGAGCTGGGCTTTCTCAGGACTGAGAGCGAGCAAGGGAAAGACGTCGGCACCCTGACGTGGCTGGCAAGCTCAGAGCGGCAGTGTCTGTGGGGCTGTGGAAGGGCTGCCAAGGGAAGGTGAGGGCCAGCACCAGCTTGCAGTCCTGGCCCTTTGGTGTGGGAGCAGGCGCTGGACGTTTTCCATTTGGGAGCTGGGCTTTCTCAGGACTGAGAGCGAGCAAGGGAAAGACGTCGGCACCCTGATGTGGCTGGCAGGCTCAGAGCAGCAGTGTCTGTGGGGCTGTGGAAGGGCTGCCAAGGGAAGGTGAGGGCCAGCACCAGCTTGCAGTCCTGGCCCCTTTGGTGTGGGAGCAGGCGCTGGACGTTTTCCATTTGGGAGCTGGGCTTTCTCAGGACTGAGAGCGAGCAAGGGCAAGACGTCGGCACCCTGAGGTGGCTGGCAAGCTCAGAGCAGCTGTGTCTGTGGGGCTGTGGAAGGACTGCCAAGGGAAGGTGAGAGCCAGCACCAGCTTGCAGTCCTGGCCCCTTTGGTGTGGGAGCAGGCGCTGGACGTTTTCCATTTGGGAGCTGGGCTTTCTCAGGACTGAGAGCGAGCAAGGGAAAGACGTCGGCACCCTGAGGTGGCTGGCAAGCTCAGAGCGGCAGTGTCTGTGGGGCTGTGGAAGGGCTGCCAAGGGAAGGTGAGGGCCAGCACCAGTTTGCAGTCCTGGCCCCTTTGGTGTGGGAGCAGGCGCTGGACGTTTTCCATTTGGGAGCTGGGCTTTCTCAGGACTGAGAGCGAGCAAGGGAAAGACGTCGGCACCCTGAGGTGGCTGGCAAGCCCAGAGCGGCAGTGTCTGTGGGGCTGTGGAAGGGCTGCCAAGGGAAGGTGAGGGCCAGCACCAGCTTGCAGTCCTGGCCCCTTTGGTGTGGGAGCAGGCGCTGGACGTTTTCCATTTGGGAGCTGGGCTTTCTCAGGACTGAGAGCGAGCAAGGGAAAGACGTCGGCACCCTGAGGTGGCTGGCAAGCCCAGAGCGGCAGTGTCTGTGGGGCTGTGGAAGGGCTGCCAAGGGAAGGTGAGGGCCAGCACCAGCTTGCAGTCCTGGCCCCTTTGGTGTGGGAGCAGGCGCTGGACGTTTTCCATTTGGGAGCTGGGCTTTCTCAGGACTGAGAGCGAGCAAGGCAAAGACGTCGGCACCCTGAGGTGGCTGGCAAGCCCAGAGCGGCAGTGTCTGTGGGGCTGTGGAAGGCCTGCCAAGGGAAGGTGAGGGCCAGCACCAGCTTGCAGTCCTGGCCCCTTTGGTGTGGGAGCAGGCGCTGGACGTTTTCCATTTGGGAGCTGGGCTTTCTCAGGACTGAGAGCGAGCAAGGGAAAGACGTCGGCACCCTGAGGTGGCTGGCAAGCCCATAGCGGCAGTGTCTGTGGGGCTGTGGAAGGGCTGCCAAGGGAAGGTGAGGGCCAGCACCAGCTTGCAGTCCTGGCCCCTTTGGTGTGGGAGCAGGCGCTGGACGTTTTCCATTTGGGAGCTGGGCTTTCTCAGGACTGAGAGCGAGCAAGGCAAAGACGTCGGCACCCTGACGTGGCTGGCAGGCTCAGAGCAGCAGTGTCTGTGGGGCTGTGGAAGGGCTGCCAAGGGAAGGTGAGGGCCAGCACCAGCTTGCAGTCCTGGCCCCTTTGGTGTGGGAGCAGGCGCTGGACGTTTTCCATTTGGGAGCTGGGCTTTCTCAGGACTGAGAGCGAGCAAGGGAAAGACGTCGGCACCCTGAGGTGGCTGGCAAGCCCAGAGCGGCAGTGTCTGTGGGGCTGTGGAAGGGCTGCCAAGGGAAGGTGAGGGCCAGCACCAGCTTGCAGTCCTGGCCCCTTTGGTGTGGGAGCAGGCGCTGGACGTTTTCCATTTGGGAGCTGGGCTTTCTCAGGACTGAGAGCGAGCAAGGGAAAGACGTCGGCACCCTGAGGTGGCTGGCAAGCCCATAGCGGCAGTGTCTGTGGGGCTGTGGAAGGGCTGCCAAGGGAAGGTGAGGGCCAGCACCAGCTTGCAGTCCTGGCCCCTTTGGTGTGGGAGCAGGCGCTGGACGTTTTCCATTTGGGAGCTGGGCTTTCTCAGGACTGAGAGCGAGCAAGGGAAAGACGTCGGCACCCTGAGGTGGCTGGCAAGCCCAGAGCGGCAGTGTCTGTGGGGCTGTGGAAGGGCTGCCAAGGGAAGGTGAGGGCCAGCACCAGCTTGCAGTCCTGGCCCCTTTGGTGTGGGAGCAGGCGCTGGACGTTTTCCATTTGGGAGCTGGGCTTTCTCAGGACTGAGAGCGAGCAAGGCAAAGACGTCGGCACCCTGACGTGGCTGGCAGGCTCAGAGCAGCAGTGTCTGTGGGGCTGTGGAAGGGCTGCCAAGGGAAGGTGAGGGCCAGCACCAGCTTGCAGTCCTGGCCCCTTTGGTGTGGGAGCAGGCGCTGGACGTTTTCCATTTGGGAGCTGGGCTTTCGGAGGACTGAGAGCGAGCAAGGGAAAGACGTCGGCACCCTGAGGTGGCTGGCAAGCTCAGAGCAGCAGTGTCTGTGGGGCTGTGGAAGGGCTGCCAAGGGAAGGTGAGGGCCAGCACCAGCTTGCAGTCCTGGCCCCTTTGGTGTGGGAGCAGGCGCTGGACATTTTCCATTTGGGAGCTGGGCTTTCTCAGGACTGAGAGCGAGCAAGGGAAAGACGTCGGCACCCTGAGGTGGCTGGCAAGCCCAGAGCGGCAGTGTCTGTGGGGCTGTGGAAGGGCTGCCAAGGGAAGGTGAGGGCCAGCACCAGCTTGCAGTCCTGGCCCCTTTGGTGTGGGAGCAGGCGCTGGACGTTTTCCATTTGGGAGCTGGGCTTTCTCAGGACTGAGAGCGAGCAACGAAAGACGTCGGCACCCTGAGGTGGCTGGCAAGCCCATAGCGGCAGTGTCTGTGGGGCTGTGGAAGGGCTGCCAAGGGAAGGTGAGGGCCAGCACCAGCTTGCAGTCCTGGCCCCTTTGGTGTGGGAGCAGGCGCTGGACGTTTTCCATTTGGGAGCTGGGCTTTCTCAGGACTGAGAGCGAGCAAGGCAACAACGTTGGCACCCTGAGGTGGCTGGCAAGCCCAGAGCGGCAGTGTCTGTGGGGCTGTGGAAGGGCTGCCAAGGGAAGGTGAGGGCCAGCACCAGCTTGCAGTCCTGGCCCCTTTGGTGTGGGAGCAGGCGCTGGACGTTTTCCATTTGGGAGCTGGGCTTTCTCAGGACTGAGAGCGAGCAAGGGAAAGACGTCGGCACCCTGAGGTGGCTGGCAAGCTCAGAGCAGCAGTGTCTGTGGGGCTGTGGAAGGACTGCCAAGGGAAGGTGAGAGCCAGCACCAGCTTGCAGTCCTGGCCCCTTTGGTGTGGGAGCAGGCGCTGGACGTTTTCCATTTGGGAGCTGGGCTTTCTCAGGACTGAGAGCGAGCAAGGGAAAGACGTCGGCACCCTGAGGTGGCTGGCAAGCCCATAGCGGCAGTGTCTGTGGGGCTGTGGAAGGCCTGCCAAGGGAAGGTGAGGGCCAGCACCAGCTTGCAGTCCTGGCCCCTTTGGTGTGGGAGCAGGCGCTGGACGTTTTCCATTTGGGAGCTGGGCTTTCTCAGGACTGAGAGCGAGCAAGGGAAAGACGTCGGCACCCTGAGGTGGCTGGCAAGCCCATAGCGGCAGTGTCTGTGGGGCTGTGGAAGGGCTGCCAAGGGAAGGTGAGGGCCAGCACCAGCTTGCAGTCCTGGCCCCTTTGGTGTGGGAGCAGGCGCTGGACGTTTTCCATTTGGGAGCTGGGCTTTCTCAGGACTGAGAGCGAGCAAGGCAAAGACGTCGGCACCCTGACGTGGCTGGCAGGCTCAGAGCAGCAGTGTCTGTGGGGCTGTGGAAGGGCTGCCAAGGGAAGGTGAGGGCCAGCACCAGCTTGCAGTCCTGGCCCCTTTGGTGTGGGAGCAGGCGCTGGACGTTTTCCATTTGGGAGCTGGGCTTTCGGAGGACTGAGAGCGAGCAAGGGAAAGACGTCGGCACCCTGAGGTGGCTGGCAAGCTCAGAGCAGCAGTGTCTGTGGGGCTGTGGAAGGGCTGCCAAGGGAAGGTGAGGGCCAGCACCAGCTTGCAGTCCTGGCCCCTTTGGTGTGGGAGCAGGCGCTGGACATTTTCCATTTGGGAGCTGGGCTTTCTCAGGACTGAGAGCGAGCAAGGGAAAGACGTCGGCACCCTGAGGTGGCTGGCAAGCCCAGAGCGGCAGTGTCTGTGGGGCTGTGGAAGGGCTGCCAAGGGAAGGTGAGGGCCAGCACCAGCTTGCAGTCCTGGCCCCTTTGGTGTGGGAGCAGGCGCTGGACGTTTTCCATTTGGGAGCTGGGCTTTCTCAGGACTGAGAGCGAGCAACGAAAGACGTCGGCACCCTGAGGTGGCTGGCAAGCCCATAGCGGCAGTGTCTGTGGGGCTGTGGAAGGGCTGCCAAGGGAAGGTGAGGGCCAGCACCAGCTTGCAGTCCTGGCCCCTTTGGTGTGGGAGCAGGCGCTGGACGTTTTCCATTTGGGAGCTGGGCTTTCTCAGGACTGAGAGCGAGCAAGGCAACAACGTTGGCACCCTGAGGTGGCTGGCAAGCCCAGAGCGGCAGTGTCTGTGGGGCTGTGGAAGGGCTGCCAAGGGAAGGTGAGGGCCAGCACCAGCTTGCAGTCCTGGCCCCTTTGGTGTGGGAGCAGGCGCTGGACGTTTTCCATTTGGGAGCTGGGCTTTCTCAGGACTGAGAGCGAGCAAGGGAAAGACGTCGGCACCCTGAGGTGGCTGGCAAGCTCAGAGCAGCAGTGTCTGTGGGGCTGTGGAAGGACTGCCAAGGGAAGGTGAGAGCCAGCACCAGCTTGCAGTCCTGGCCCCTTTGGTGTGGGAGCAGGCGCTGGACGTTTTCCATTTGGGAGCTGGGCTTTCTCAGGACTGAGAGCGAGCAAGGGAAAGACGTCGGCACCCTGAGGTGGCTGGCAAGCCCATAGCGGCAGTGTCTGTGGGGCTGTGGAAGGGCTGCCAAGGGAAGGTGAGGGCCAGCACCAGCTTGCAGTCCTGGCCCCTTTGGTGTGGGAGCAGGCGCTGGACGTTTTCCATTTGGGAGCTGGGCTTTCTCAGGACTGAGAGCGAGGAAGGCAACAATGTCGGCACCCTGAGGTGGCTGGCAAGCCCATAGCGGCAGTGTCTGTGGGGCTGTGGAAGGGCTGCCAAGGGAAGGTGAGGGCCAGCACCAGCTTGCAGTCCTGGCCCCTTTGGTGTGGGAGCAGGCGCTGGACGTTTTCCATTTGGGAGCTGGGCTTTCGGAGGACTGAGAGCGAGCAAGGCAACAACGTCGGCACCCTGAGGTGGCTGGCAAGCCCATAGCGGCAGTGTCTGTGGGGCTGTGGAAGGGCTGCCAAGGGAAGGTGAGGGCCAGCACCAGCTTGCAGTCCTGGCCCCTTTGGTGTGGGAGCAGGCGCTGGACGTTTTCCATTTGGGAGCTGGGCTTTCTCAGGACTGAGAGCGAGCAAGGCAAAGACGTCGGCACCCTGAGGTGGCTGGCAAGCCCATAGCGGCAGTGTCTGTGGGGCTGTGGAAGGGCTGCCAAGGGAAGGTGAGGGCCAGCACCAGCTTGCAGTCCTGGCCCCTTTGGTGTGGGAGCAGGCGCTGGACGTTTTCCATTTGGGAGCTGGGCTTTCTCAGGACTGAGAGCGAGCAAGGGAAAGACGTCGGCACCCTGAGGTGGCTGGCAAGCCCATAGCGGCAGTGTCTGTGGGGCTGTGGAAGGGCTGCCAAGGGAAGGTGAGGGCCAGCACCAGCTTGCAGTCCTGGCCCCTTTGGTGTGGGAGCAGGCGCTGGACGTTTTCCATTTGGGAGCTGGGCTTTCTCAGGACTGAGAGCGAGCAAGGCAACAATGTCGGCACCCTGAGGTGGCTGGCAAGCTCGGAGCGGCAGTGTCTGTGGGGCTGTGGAAGGGCTGCCAAGGGAAGGTGAGGGCCAGCACCAGCTTGCAGTCCTGGCCCCTTTGGTGTGGGAGCAGGCGCTGGACGTTTTCCATTTGGGAGCTGGGCTTTCTCAGGACTGAGAGCGAGCAAGGGAAAGACGTCGGCACCCTGAGGTGGCTGGCAAGCCCAGAGCGGCAGTGTCTGTGGGGCTGTGGAAGGGCTGCCAAGGGAAGGTGAGGGCCAGCACCAGCTTGCAGTCCTGGCCCCTTTGGTGTGGGAGCAGGCGCTGGACGTTTTCCATTTGGGAGCTGGGCTTTCTCAGGACTGAGAGCGAGCAAGGGAAAGACGTCGGCACCCTGAGGTGGCTGGCAAGCTCAGAGTAGCTGTGTCTGTGGGGCTGTGGAAGGACTGCCAAGGGAAGGTGAGAGCCAGCACCAGCTTGCAGTCCTGGCCCCTTTGGTGTGGGAGCAGGCGCTGGACGTTTTCCATTTGGGAGCTGGGCTTTGGGAGGACTGAGAGCGAGCAAGGGAAAGACGTCGGCACCCTGAGGTGGCTGGCAAGCTCGGAGCGGCAGTGTCTGTGGGGCTGTGGAAGGGCTGCCAAGGGAAGGTGAGGGCCAGCACCAGCTTGCAGTCCTGGCCCCTTTGGTGTGGGAGCAGGCGCTGGACGTTTTCCATTTGGGAGCTGGGCTTTCTCAGGACTGAGAGCGAGCAAGGGAAAGACGTCGGCACCCTGAGGTGGCTGGCAAGCCCAGAGCGGCAGTGTCTGTGGGGCTGTGGAAGGGCTGCCAAGGGAAGGTGAGGGCCAGCACCAGCTTGCAGTCCTGGCCCCTTTGGTGTGGGAGCAGGCGCTGGACGTTTTCCATTTGGGAGCTGGGCTTTCTCAGGACTGAGAGCGAGCAAGGGAAAGACGTCGGCACCCTGAGGTGGCTGGCAAGCTCAGAGTAGCTGTGTCTGTGGGGCTGTGGAAGGACTGCCAAGGGAAGGTGAGAGCCAGCACCAGCTTGCAGTCCTGGCCCCTTTGGTGTGGGAGCAGGCGCTGGACGTTTTCCATTTGGGAGCTGGGCTTTGGGAGGACTGAGAGCGAGCAAGGGAAAGACGTCGGCACCCTGAGGTGGCTAGCAAGCTCAGAGCAGCAGTGTCTGTGGGGCTGTGGAAGGACTGCCAAGGGAAGGTGAGGGCCAGCACCAGCTTGCAGTCCTGGCCCCTTTGGTGTGGGAGCAGGCGCTGGACGTTTTCCATTTGGGAGCTGGGCTTTCTCAGGACTGAGAGCGAGCAAGGGAAAGACGTCGGCACCCTGAGGTGGCTGGCAAGCCCAGAGCGGCAGTGTCTGTGGGGCTGTGGAAGGGCTGCCAAGGGAAGGTGAGGGCCAGCACCAGCTTGCAGTCCTGGCCCCTTTGGTGTGGGAGCAGGCGCTGGACGTTTTCCATTTGGGAGCTGGGCTTTCTCAGGACTGAGAGCGAGGAAGGCAACAATGTCGGCACCCTGAGGTGGCTGGCAAGCCCAGAGCGGCAGTGTCTGTGGGGCTGTGGAAGGGCTGCCAAGGGAAGGTGAGGGCCAGCACCAGCTTGCAGTCCTGGCCCCTTTGGTGTGGGAGCAGGCGCTGGACGTTTTCCATTTGGGAGCTGGGCTTTCTCAGGACTGAGAGCGAGCAAGGCAACAACGTCGGCACCCTGAGGTGGCTGGCAAGCCCATAGCGGCAGTGTCTGTGGGGCTGTGGAAGGGCTGCCAAGGGAAGGTGAGGGCCAGCACCAGCTTGCAGTCCTGGCCCCTTTGGTGTGGGAGCAGGCGCTGGACGTTTTCCATTTGGGAGCTGGGCTTTCTCAGGACTGAGAGCGAGCAAGGCAACAACGTCGGCACCCTGAGGTGGCTGGCAAGCCCATAGCGGCAGTGTCTGTGGGGCTGTGGAAGGGCTGCCAAGGGAAGGTGAGGGCCAGCACCAGCTTGCAGTCCTGGCCCCTTTGGTGTGGGAGCAGGCGCTGGACGTTTTCCATTTGGGAGCTGGGCTTTCTCAGGACTGAGAGCGAGCAAGGCAAAGACGTCGGCACCCTGAGGTGGCTGGCAAGCCCATAGCGGCAGTGTCTGTGGGGCTGTGGAAGGGCTGCCAAGGGAAGGTGAGGGCCAGCACCAGCTTGCAGTCCTGGCCCCTTTGGTGTGGGAGCAGGCGCTGGACGTTTTCCATTTGGGAGCTGGGCTTTCTCAGGACTGAGAGCGAGCAAGGGAAAGACGTCGGCACCCTGAGGTGGCTGGCAAGCCCATAGCGGCAGTGTCTGTGGGGCTGTGGAAGGGCTGCCAAGGGAAGGTGAGGGCCAGCACCAGCTTGCAGTCCTGGCCCCTTTGGTGTGGGAGCAGGCGCTGGACGTTTTCCATTTGGGAGCTGGGCTTTCTCAGGACTGAGAGCGAGCAAGGCAACAATGTCGGCACCCTGAGGTGGCTGGCAAGCCCATAGCGGCAGTGTCTGTGGGGCTGTGGAAGGGCTGCCAAGGGAAGGTGAGGGCCAGCACCAGCTTGCAGTCCTGGCCCTTTGGTGTGGGAGCAGGCGCTGGACGTTTTCCATTTGGGAGCTGGGCTTTCTCAGGACTGAGAGCGAGCAAGGGAAAGACGTCGGCACCCTGACGTGGCTGGCAGGCTCAGAGCAGCAGTGTCTGTGGGGCTGTGGAAGGGCTGCCAAGGGAAGGTGAGGGCCAGCACCAGCTTGCAGTCCTGGCCCCTTTGGTGTGGGAGCAGGCGCTGGACGTTTTCCATTTGGGAGCTGGGCTTTCTCAGGACTGAGAGCGAGCAAGGCAACAACGTCGGCACCCTGAGGTGGCTGGCAAGCTCAGAGCGGCAGTGTCTGTGGGGCTGTGGAAGGGCTGCCAAGGGAAGGTGAGGGCCAGCACCAGCTTGCAGTCCTGGCCCCTTTGGTGTGGGAGCAGGCGCTGGACGTTTTCCATTTGGGAGCTGGGCTTTCTCAGGACTGAGAGCGAGCAAGGGAAAGACGTCGGCACCCTGAGGTGGCTAGCAAGCTCAGAGCAGCAGTGTCTGTGGGGCTGTGGAAGGACTGCCAAGGGAAGGTGAGGGCCAGCACCAGCTTGCAGTCCTGGCCCCTTTGGTGTGGGAGCAGGCGCTGGACGTTTTCCATTTGGGAGCTGGGCTTTCTCAGGACTGAGAGCGAGCAAGGGAAAGACGTCGGCACCCTGAGGTGGCTGGCAAGCCCAGAGCGGCAGTGTCTGTGGGGCTGTGGAAGGGCTGCCAAGGGAAGGTGAGGGCCAGCACCAGCTTGCAGTCCTGGCCCCTTTGGTGTGGGAGCAGGCGCTGGACGTTTTCCATTTGGGAGCTGGGCTTTCTCAGGACTGAGAGCGAGGAAGGCAACAATGTCGGCACCCTGAGGTGGCTGGCAAGCCCAGAGCGGCAGTGTCTGTGGGGCTGTGGAAGGGCTGCCAAGGGAAGGTGAGGGCCAGCACCAGCTTGCAGTCCTGGCCCCTTTGGTGTGGGAGCAGGCGCTGGACGTTTTCCATTTGGGAGCTGGGCTTTCTCAGGACTGAGAGCGAGCAAGGCAACAACGTCGGCACCCTGAGGTGGCTGGCAAGCCCATAGCGGCAGTGTCTGTGGGGCTGTGGAAGGGCTGCCAAGGGAAGGTGAGGGCCAGCACCAGCTTGCAGTCCTGGCCCCTTTGGTGTGGGAGCAGGCGCTGGACGTTTTCCATTTGGGAGCTGGGCTTTGGGAGGACTGAGAGCGAGCAAGGGAAAGACGTCGGCACCCTGAGGTGGCTAGCAAGCTCAGAGCAGCAGTGTCTGTGGGGCTGTGGAAGGACTGCCAAGGGAAGGTGAGGGCCAGCACCAGCTTGCAGTCCTGGCCCCTTTGGTGTGGGAGCAGGCGCTGGACGTTTTCCATTTGGGAGCTGGGCTTTCTCAGGACTGAGAGCGAGGAAGGCAACAATGTCGGCACCCTGAGGTGGCTGGCAAGCCCAGAGCGGCAGTGTCTGTGGGGCTGTGGAAGGGCTGCCAAGGGAAGGTGAGGGCCAGCACCAGCTTGCAGTCCTGGCCCCTTTGGTGTGGGAGCAGGCGCTGGACGTTTTCCATTTGGGAGCTGGGCTTTCTCAGGACTGAGAGCGAGCAAGGCAACAATGTCGGCACCCTGAGGTGGCTGGCAAGCTCAGAGCGGCAGTGTCTGTGGGGCTGTGGAAGGGCTGCCAAGGGAAGGTGAGGGCCAGCACCAGCTTGCAGTCCTGGCCCCTTTGGTGTGGGAGCAGGCGCTGGACGTTTTCCATTTGGGAGCTGGGCTTTCTCAGGACTGACAGCGAGCAAGGGAAAGACGTCGGCACCCTGAGGTGGCTGGCAAGCTCAGAGCAGCAGTGTCTGTGGGGCTGTGGAAGGACTGCCAAGGGAAGGTGAGGGCCAGCAACAGCTTGCAGTCCTGGCCCCTTTGGTGTGGGAGCAGGCGCTGGACGTTTTCCATTTGGGAGCTGGGCTTTCTCAGGACTGAGAGCGAGCAAGGGAAAGACGTCGGCACCCTGAGGTGGCTGGCAAGCTCAGAGCAGCAGTGTCTGTGGGGCTGTGGAAGGGCTGCCAAGGGAAGGTGAGAGCCAGCACCAGCTTGCAGTCCTGGCCCCTTTGGTGTGGGAGCAGGCGCTGGACGTTTTCCATTTGGGAGCTGGGCTTTCTCAGGACTGAGAGCGAGCAAGGGAAAGACGTCGGCACCCTGAGGTGGCTGGCAAGCCCATAGCGGCAGTGTCTGTGGGGCTGTGGAAGGGCTGCCAAGGGAAGGTGAGGGCCAGCACCAGCTTGCAGTCCTGGCCCCTTTGGTGTGGGAGCAGGCGCTGGACGTTTTCCATTTGGGAGCTGGGCTTTCTCAGGACTGAGAGCGAGCAAGGTAACAATGTCGGCACCCTGAGGTGGCTGGCAAGCCCATAGCGGCAGTGTCTGTGGGGCTGTGGAAGGGCTGCCAAGGGAAGGTCAGGGCCAGCACCAGCTTGCAGTCCTGGCCCTTTGGTGTGGGAGCAGGCGCTGGACGTTTTCCATTTGGGAGCTGGGCTTTCTCAGGACTGAGAGCGAGCAAGGGAAAGACGTCGGCACCCTGACGTGGCTGGCAGGCTCAGAGCAGCAGTGTCTGTGGGGCTGTGGAAGGGCTGCCAAGGGAAGGTGAGGGCCAGCACCAGCTTGCAGTCCTGGCCCCTTTGGTGTGGGAGCAGGCGCTGGACGTTTTCCATTTGGGAGCTGGGCTTTCTCAGGACTGAGAGCGAGCAACGGAAATACGTCGGCACCCTGAGGTGGCTGGCAAGCCCATAGCGGCAGTGTCTGTGGGGCTGTGGAAGGGCTGCCAAGGGAAGGTGAGGGCCAGCACCAGCTTGCAGTCCTGGCCCCTTTGGTGTGGGAGCAGGCGCTGGACGTTTTCCATTTGGGAGCTGGGCTTTCTCAGGACTGAGAGCGAGCAAGGGCAAGACGTCGGCACCCTGAGGTGGCTGGCAAGCTCAGAGCGGCAGTGTCTGTGGGGCTGTGGAAGGACTGCCAAGGGAAGGTGAGAGCCAGCACCAGCTTGCAGTCCTGGCCCCTTTGGTGTGGGAGCAGGCGCTGGACGTTTTCCATTTGGGAGCTGGGCTTTCTCAGGACTGAGAGCGAGCAAGGGAAAGACGTCGGCACCCTGAGGTGGCTGGCAAGCCCATAGCGGCAGTGTCTGTGGGGCTGTGGAAGGGCTGCCAAGGGAAGGTGAGGGCCAGCACCAGCTTGCAGTCCTGGCCCCTTTGGTGTGGGAGCAGGCGCTGGACGTTTTCCATTTGGGAGCTGGGCTTTCTCAGGACTGAGAGCGAGCAAGGCAACAACGTCGGCACCCTGAGGTGGCTGGCAAGCCCAGAGCGGCAGTGTCTGTGGGGCTGTGGAAGGGCTGCCAAGGGAAGGTGAGGGCCAGCACCAGCTTGCAGTCCTGGCCCCTTTGGTGTGGGAGCAGGCGCTGGACGTTTTCCATTTGGGAGCTGGGCTTTCTCAGGACTGAGAGCGAGCAAGGCAACAACGTCGGCACCCTGAGGTGGCTGGCAAGCCCATAGCGGCAGTGTCTGTGGGGCTGTGGAAGGGCTGCCAAGGGAAGGTGAGGGCCAGCACCAGCTTGCAGTCCTGGCCCCTTTGGTGTGGGAGCAGGCGCTGGACGTTTTCCATTTGGGAGCTGGGCTTTCTCAGGACTGAGAGCGAGCAAGGCAACAACGTCGGCACCCTGAGGTGGCTGGCAAGCCCAGAGCGGCAGTGTCTGTGGGGCTGTGGAAGGGCTGCCAAGGGAAGGTGAGGGCCAGCACCAGCTTGCAGTCCTGGCCCCTTTGGTGTGGGAGCAGGCGCTGGACGTTTTCCATTTGGGAGCTGGGCTTTCTCAGGACTGAGAGCGAGCAAGGCAACAACGTCGGCACCCTGAGGTGGCTGGCAAGCCCATAGCGGCAGTGTCTGTGGGGCTGTGGAAGGGCTGCCAAGGGAAGGTGAGGGCCAGCACCAGCTTGCAGTCCTGGCCCCTTTGGTGTGGGAGCAGGCGCTGGACGTTTTCCATTTGGGAGCTGGGCTTTCTCAGGACTGAGAGCGAGCAAGGGAAAGACGTCGGCACCCTGAGGTGGCTGGCAAGCCCATAGCGGCAGTGTCTGTGGGGCTGTGGAAGGGCTGCCAAGGGAAGGTGAGGGCCAGCACCAGCTTGCAGTCCTGGCCCCTTTGGTGTGGGAGCAGGCGCTGGACGTTTTCCATTTGGGAGCTGGGCTTTCTCAGGACTGAGAGCGAGCAAGGCAACAACGTCGGCACCCTGAGGTGGCTGGCAAGCCCATAGCGGCAGTGTCTGTGGGGCTGTGGAAGGGCTGCCAAGGGAAGGTGAGGGCCAGCACCAGCTTGCAGTCCTGGCCCCTTTGGTGTGGGAGCAGGCGCTGGACGTTTTCCATTTGGGAGCTGGGCTTTCTCAGGACTGAGAGCGAGCAAGGGAAAGACGTCGGCACCCTGAGGTGGCTAGCAAGCTCAGAGCAGCAGTGTCTGTGGGGCTGTGGAAGGACTGCCAAGGGAAGGTGAGGGCCAGCACCAGCTTGCAGTCCTGGCCCCTTTGGTGTGGGAGCAGGCGCTGGACGTTTTCCATTTGGGAGCTGGGCTTTCTCAGGACTGAGAGCGAGGAAGGCAACAATGTCGGCACCCTGAGGTGGCTGGCAAGCCCAGAGCGGCAGTGTCTGTGGGGCTGTGGAAGGGCTGCCAAGGGAAGGTGAGGGCCAGCACCAGCTTGCAGTCCTGGCCCCTTTGGTGTGGGAGCAGGCGCTGGACGTTTTCCATTTGGGAGCTGGGCTTTCTCAGGACTGAGAGCGAGCAAGGGAACAATGTCGGCACCCTGAGGTGGCTGGCAAGCTCAGAGCGGCAGTGTCTGTGGGGCTGTGGAAGGGCTGCCAAGGGAAGGTGAGGGCCAGCACCAGCTTGCAGTCCTGGCCCCTTTGGTGTGGGAGCAGGCGCTGGACGTTTTCCATTTGGGAGCTGGGCTTTCTCAGGACTGACAGCGAGCAAGGGAAAGACGTCGGCACCCTGAGGTGGCTGGCAAGCTCAGAGCAGCAGTGTCTGTGGGGCTGTGGAAGGACTGCCAAGGGAAGGTGAGGGCCAGCAACAGCTTGCAGTCCTGGCCCCTTTGGTGTGGGAGCAGGCGCTGGACGTTTTCCATTTGGGAGCTGGGCTTTCTCAGGACTGAGAGCGAGCAAGGGAAAGACGTCGGCACCCTGAGGTGGCTGGCAAGCTCAGAGCAGCAGTGTCTGTGGGGCTGTGGAAGGGCTGCCAAGGGAAGGTGAGAGCCAGCACCAGCTTGCAGTCCTGGCCCCTTTGGTGTGGGAGCAGGCGCTGGACGTTTTCCATTTGGGAGCTGGGCTTTCTCAGGACTGAGAGCGAGCAAGGGAAAGACGTCGGCACCCTGAGGTGGCTGGCAAGCCCATAGCGGCAGTGTCTGTGGGGCTGTGGAAGGGCTGCCAAGGGAAGGTGAGGGCCAGCACCAGCTTGCAGTCCTGGCCCCTTTGGTGTGGGAGCAGGCGCTGGACGTTTTCCATTTGGGAGCTGGGCTTTCTCAGGACTGAGAGCGAGCAAGGTAACAATGTCGGCACCCTGAGGTGGCTGGCAAGCCCATAGCGGCAGTGTCTGTGGGGCTGTGGAAGGGCTGCCAAGGGAAGGTCAGGGCCAGCACCAGCTTGCAGTCCTGGCCCTTTGGTGTGGGAGCAGGCGCTGGACGTTTTCCATTTGGGAGCTGGGCTTTCTCAGGACTGAGAGCGAGCAAGGGAAAGACGTCGGCACCCTGACGTGGCTGGCAGGCTCAGAGCAGCAGTGTCTGTGGGGCTGTGGAAGGGCTGCCAAGGGAAGGTGAGGGCCAGCACCAGCTTGCAGTCCTGGCCCCTTTGGTGTGGGAGCAGGCGCTGGACGTTTTCCATTTGGGAGCTGGGCTTTCTCAGGACTGAGAGCGAGCAACGGAAATACGTCGGCACCCTGAGGTGGCTGGCAAGCCCATAGCGGCAGTGTCTGTGGGGCTGTGGAAGGGCTGCCAAGGGAAGGTGAGGGCCAGCACCAGCTTGCAGTCCTGGCCCCTTTGGTGTGGGAGCAGGCGCTGGACGTTTTCCATTTGGGAGCTGGGCTTTCTCAGGACTGAGAGCGAGCAAGGGAAAGACGTCGGCACCCTGAGGTGGCTGGCAAGCTCAGAGCGGCAGTGTCTGTGGGGCTGTGGAAGGACTGCCAAGGGAAGGTGAGAGCCAGCACCAGCTTGCAGTCCTGGCCCCTTTGGTGTGGGAGCAGGCGCTGGACGTTTTCCATTTGGGAGCTGGGCTTTCTCAGGACTGAGAGCGAGCAAGGGAAAGACGTCGGCACCCTGAGGTGGCTGGCAAGCCCATAGCGGCAGTGTCTGTGGGGCTGTGGAAGGGCTGCCAAGGGAAGGTGAGGGCCAGCACCAGCTTGCAGTCCTGGCCCCTTTGGTGTGGGAGCAGGCGCTGGACGTTTTCCATTTGGGAGCTGGGCTTTCTCAGGACTGAGAGCGAGCAAGGCAACAACGTCGGCACCCTGAGGTGGCTGGCAAGCTCAGAGCGGCAGTGTCTGTGGGGCTGTGGAAGGGCTGCCAAGGGAAGGTGAGGGCCAGCACCAGCTTGCAGTCCTGGCCCCTTTGGTGTGGGAGCAGGCGCTGGACGTTTTCCATTTGGGAGCTGGGCTTTCTCAGGACTGAGAGCGAGCAAGGCAACAACGTCGGCACCCTGAGGTGGCTGGCAAGCTCAGAGCGGCAGTGTCTGTGGGGCTGTGGAAGGGCTGCCAAGGGAAGGTGAGGGCCAGCACCAGCTTGCAGTCCTGGCCCCTTTGGTGTGGGAGCAGGCGCTGGACGTTTTCCATTTGGGAGCTGGGCTTTCTCAGGACTGAGAGCGAGCAAGGGCAAGACGTCGGCACCCTGAGGTGGCTGGCAAGCTCAGAGCAGCAGTGTCTGTGGGGCTGTGGAAGGGCTGCCAAGGGAAGGTGAGGGCCAGCACCAGCTTGCAGTCCTGGCCCCTTTGGTGTGGGAGCAGGCGCTGGACGTTTTCCATTTGGGAGCTGGGCTTTCTCAGGACTGAGAGCGAGCAACGAAAGACGTCGGCACCCTGAGGTGGCTGGCAAGCCCATAGCGGCAGTGTCTGTGGGGCTGTGGAAGGGCTGCCAAGGGAAGGTGAGGGCCAGCACCAGCTTGCAGTCCTGGCCCCTTTGGTGTGGGAGCAGGCGCTGGACGTTTTCCATTTGGGAGCTGGGCTTTCTCAGGACTGAGAGCGAGCAAGGCAACAATGTCGGCACCCTGAGGTGGCTGGCAAGCCCATAGCGGCAGTGTCTGTGGGGCTGTGGAAGGGCTGCCAAGGGAAGGTGAGGGCCAGCACCAGCTTGCAGTCCTGGCCCTTTGGTGTGGGAGCAGGCGCTGGACGTTTTCCATTTGGGAGCTGGGCTTTCTCAGGACTGAGAGCGAGCAAGGGAAAGACGTCGGCACCCTGACGTGGCTGGCAGGCTCAGAGCAGCAGTGTCTGTGGGGCTGTGGAAGGGCTGCCAAGGGAAGGTGAGGGCCAGCACCAGCTTGCAGTCCTGGCCCCTTTGGTGTGGGAGCAGGCGCTGGACGTTTTCCATTTGGGAGCTGGGCTTTCTCAGGACTGAGAGCGAGCAAGGGAAAGACGTCGGCACCCTGAGGTGGCTGGCAAGCTCAGAGCAGCAGTGTCTGTGGGGCTGTGGAAGGACTGCCAAGGGAAGGTGAGGGCCAGCACCAGCTTGCAGTCCTGGCCCCTTTGGTGTGGGAGCAGGCGCTGGACGTTTTCCATTTGGGAGCTGGGCTTTCTCAGGACTGAGAGCGAGCAAGGCAAAGACGTCGGCACCCTGAGGTGGCTGGCAAGCTCAGAGCGGCAGTGTCTGTGGGGCTGTGGAAGGGCTGCCAAGGGAAGGTGAGGGCCAGCACCAGCTTGCAGTCCTGGCCCTTTGGTGTGGGAGCAGGCGCTGGACGTTTTCCATTTGGGAGCTGGGCTTTCTCAGGACTGAGAGCGAGCAAGGCAAAGACGTCGGCACCCTGACGTGGCTGGCAGGCTCAGAGCAGCAGTGTCTGTGGGGCTGTGGAAGGGCTGCCAAGGGAAGGTGAGGGCCAGCACCAGCTTGCAGTCCTGGCCCCTTTGGTGTGGGAGCAGGCGCTGGACGTTTTCCATTTGGGAGCTGGGCTTTCTCAGGACTGAGAGCGAGCAAGGGAAAGACGTCGGCACCCTGAGGTGGCTGGCAAGCTCAGAGCGGCAGTGTCTGTGGGGCTGTGGAAGGGCTGCCAAGGGAAGGTGAGGGCCAGCACCAGCTTGCAGTCCTGGCCCCTTTGGTGTGGGAGCAGGCGCTGGACGTTTTCCATTTGGGAGCTGGGCTTTCTCAGGACTGAGAGCGAGCAAGGGAAAGACGTCGGCACCCTGAGGTGGCTGGCAAGCTCAGAGCGGCAGTGTCTGTGGGGCTGTGGAAGGGCTGCCAAGGGAAGGTGAGGGCCAGCACCAGCTTGCAGTCCTGGCCCTTTGGTGTGGGAGCAGGCGCTGGACGTTTTCCATTTGGGAGCTGGGCTTTCTCAGGACTGAGAGCGAGCAAGGGAAAGACGTCGGCACCCTGACGTGGCTGGCAGGCTCAGAGCAGCAGTGTCTGTGGGGCTGTGGAAGGGCTGCCAAGGGAAGGTGAGGGCCAGCACCAGCTTGCAGTCCTGGCCCCTTTGGTGTGGGAGCAGGCGCTGGACGTTTTCCATTTGGGAGCTGGGCTTTCTCAGGACTGAGAGCGAGCAAGGGAAAGACGTCGGCACCCTGAGGTGGCTGGCAAGCTCAGAGCGGCAGTGTCTGTGGGGCTGTGGAAGGACTGCCAAGGGAAGGTGAGATCCAGCACCAGCTTGCAGTCCTGGCCCCTTTGGTGTGGGAGCAGGCGCTGGACGTTTTCCATTTGGGAGCTGGGCTTTCTCAGGACTGAGAGCGAGCAAGGGAAAGACGTCGGCACCCTGAGGTGGCTGGCAAGCCCATAGCGGCAGTGTCTGTGGGGCTGTGGAAGGGCTGCCAAGGGAAGGTGAGGGCCAGCACCAGCTTGCAGTCCTGGCCCCTTTGGTGTGGGAGCAGGCGCTGGACGTTTTCCATTTGGGAGCTGGGCTTTCTCAGGACTGAGAGCGAGCAAGGGAAAGACGTCGGCACCCTGAGGTGGCTGGCAAGCTCAGAGCAGCAGTGTCTGTGGGGCTGTGGAAGGGCTGCCAAGGGAAGGTGAGGGCCAGCACCAGCTTGCAGTCCTGGCCCCTTTGGTGTGGGAGCAGGCGCTGGACGTTTTCCATTTGGGAGCTGGGCTTTCTCAGGACTGAGAGCGAGCAAGGCAAAGACGTCGGCACCCTGAGGTGGCTGGCAAGCTCAGAGCGGCAGTGTCTGTGGGGCTGTGGAAGGGCTGCCAAGGGAAGGTGAGGGCCAGCACCAGCTTGCAGTCCTGGCCCCTTTGGTGTGGGAGCAGGCGCTGGACGTTTTCCATTTGGGAGCTGGGCTTTCTCAGGACTGAGAGCGAGCAAGGGAAAGACGTCGGCACCCTGAGGTGGCTGGCAAGCCCATAGCGGCAGTGTCTGTGGGGCTGTGGAAGGGCTGCCAAGGGAAGGTGAGGGCCAGCACCAGCTTGCAGTCCTGGCCCCTTTGGTGTGGGAGCAGGCGCTGGACGTTTTCCATTTGGGAGCTGGGCTTTCTCAGGACTGAGAGCGAGCAAGGCAACAACGTCGGCACCCTGAGGTGGCTGGCAAGCCCATAGCGGCAGTGTCTGTGGGGCTGTGGAAGGGCTGCCAAGGGAAGGTGAGGGCCAGCACCAGCTTGCAGTCCTGGCCCCTTTGGTGTGGGAGCAGGCGCTGGACGTTTTCCATTTGGGAGCTGGGCTTTCTCAGGACTGAGAGCGAGCAAGGGAAAGACGTCGGCACCCTGAGGTGGCTGGCAAGCTCAGAGCGGCAGTGTCTGTGGGGCTGTGGAAGGGCTGCCAAGGGAAGGTGAGGGCCAGCACCAGCTTGCAGTCCTGGCCCTTTGGTGTGGGAGCAGGCGCTGGACGTTTTCCATTTGGGAGCTGGGCTTTCTCAGGACTGAGAGCGAGCAAGGGAAAGACGTCGGCACCCTGACGTGGCTGGCAGGCTCAGAGCAGCAGTGTCTGTGGGGCTGTGGAAGGGCTGCCAAGGGAAGGTGAGGGCCAGCACCAGCTTGCAGTCCTGGCCCCTTTGGTGTGGGAGCAGGCGCTGGACGTTTTCCATTTGGGAGCTGGGCTTTCTCAGGACTGAGAGCGAGCAAGGGAAAGACGTCGGCACCCTGAGGTGGCTGGCAAGCTCAGAGCGGCAGTGTCTGTGGGGCTGTGGAAGGACTGCCAAGGGAAGGTGAGATCCAGCACCAGCTTGCAGTCCTGGCCCCTTTGGTGTGGGAGCAGGCGCTGGACGTTTTCCATTTGGGAGCTGGGCTTTCTCAGGACTGAGAGCGAGCAAGGGAAAGACGTCGGCACCCTGAGGTGGCTGGCAAGCCCATAGCGGCAGTGTCTGTGGGGCTGTGGAAGGGCTGCCAAGGGAAGGTGAGGGCCAGCACCAGCTTGCAGTCCTGGCCCCTTTGGTGTGGGAGCAGGCGCTGGACGTTTTCCATTTGGGAGCTGGGCTTTCTCAGGACTGAGAGCGAGCAAGGGAAAGACGTCGGCACCCTGAGGTGGCTGGCAAGCTCAGAGCAGCAGTGTCTGTGGGGCTGTGGAAGGGCTGCCAAGGGAAGGTGAGGGCCAGCACCAGCTTGCAGTCCTGGCCCCTTTGGTGTGGGAGCAGGCGCTGGACGTTTTCCATTTGGGAGCTGGGCTTTCTCAGGACTGAGAGCGAGCAAGGCAAAGACGTCGGCACCCTGAGGTGGCTGGCAAGCCCATAGCGGCAGTGTCTGTGGGGCTGTGGAAGGGCTGCCAAGGGAAGGTGAGGGCCAGCACCAGCTTGCAGTCCTGGCCCCTTTGGTGTGGGAGCAGGCGCTGGACGTTTTCCATTTGGGAGCTGGGCTTTCTCAGGACTGAGAGCGAGCAAGGGAAAGACGTCGGCACCCTGACGTGGCTGGCAGGCTCAGAGCAGCAGTGTCTGTGGGGCTGTGGAAGGGCTGCCAAGGGAAGGTGAGGGCCAGCACCAGCTTGCAGTCCTGGCCCCTTTGGTGTGGGAGCAGGCGCTGGACGTTTTCCATTTGGGAGCTGGGCTTTCTCAGGACTGAGAGCGAGCAAGGGAAAGACGTCGGCACCCTGAGGTGGCTGGCAAGCTCAGAGCGGCAGTGTCTGTGGGGCTGTGGAAGGACTGCCAAGGGAAGGTGAGATCCAGCACCAGCTTGCAGTCCTGGCCCCTTTGGTGTGGGAGCAGGCGCTGGACGTTTTCCATTTGGGAGCTGGGCTTTCTCAGGACTGAGAGCGAGCAAGGGAAAGACGTCGGCACCCTGAGGTGGCTGGCAAGCCCATAGCGGCAGTGTCTGTGGGGCTGTGGAAGGGCTGCCAAGGGAAGGTGAGGGCCAGCACCAGCTTGCAGTCCTGGCCCCTTTGGTGTGGGAGCAGGCGCTGGACGTTTTCCATTTGGGAGCTGGGCTTTCTCAGGACTGAGAGCGAGCAAGGGAAAGACGTCGGCACCCTGAGGTGGCTGGCAAGCCCATAGCGGCAGTGTCTGTGGGGCTGTGGAAGGGCTGCCAAGGGAAGGTGAGGGCCAGCACCAGCTTGCAGTCCTGGCCCCTTTGGTGTGGGAGCAGGCGCTGGACGTTTTCCATTTGGGAGCTGGGCTTTCTCAGGACTGAGAGCGAGCAAGGGAAAGACGTCGGCACCCTGACGTGGCTGGCAGGCTCAGAGCAGCAGTGTCTGTGGGTCTGTGGAAGGGCTGCCAAGGGAAGGTGAGGGCCAGCACCAGCTTGCAGTCCTGGCCCCTTTGGTGTGGGAGCAGGCGCTGGACGTTTTCCATTTGGGAGCTGGGCTTTCTCAGGACTGAGAGCGAGCAAGGGAAAGACGTCGGCACCCTGAGGTGGCTGGCAAGCTCAGAGCGGCAGTGTCTGTGGGGCTGTGGAAGGACTGCCAAGGGAAGGTGAGATCCAGCACCAGCTTGCAGTCCTGGCCCCTTTGGTGTGGGAGCAGGCGCTGGACGTTTTCCATTTGGGAGCTGGGCTTTCTCAGGACTGAGAGCGAGCAAGGGAAAGACGTCGGCACCCTGAGGTGGCTGGCAAGCCCATAGCGGCAGTGTCTGTGGGGCTGTGGAAGGGCTGCCAAGGGAAGGTGAGGGCCAGCACCAGCTTGCAGTCCTGGCCCCTTTGGTGTGGGAGCAGGCGCTGGACGTTTTCCATTTGGGAGCTGGGCTTTCTCAGGACTGAGAGCGAGCAAGGCAACAACGTCGGCACCCTGAGGTGGCTGGCAAGCCCATAGCGGCAGTGTCTGTGGGGCTGTGGAAGGGCTGCCAAGGGAAGGTGAGGGCCAGCACCAGCTTGCAGTCCTGGCCCCTTTGGTGTTGGAGCAGGCGCTGGACGTTTTCCATTTGGGAGCTGGGCTTTCTCAGGACTGAGAGCGAGCAAGGGAAAGACGTCGGCACCCTGACGTGGCTGGCAGGCTCAGAGCAGCAGTGTCTGTGGAGCTGTGGAAGGGCTGCCAAGGGAAGGTGAGGGCCAGCACCAGCTTGCAGTCCTGGCCCCTTTGGTGTGGGAGCAGGCGCTGGACGTTTTCCATTTGGGAGCTGGGCTTTCTCAGGACTGAGAGCGAGCAAGGGAAAGACGTCGGCACCCTGAGGTGGCTGGCAAGCTCAGAGCAGCAGTGTCTGTGGGGCTGTGGAAGGACTGCCAAGGGAAGGTGAGAGCCAGCACCAGCTTGCAGTCCTGGCCCCTTTGGTGTGGGAACAGGCGCTGGACGTTTTCCATTTGGGAGCTGGGCTTTCTCAGGACTGAGAGCGAGCAAGGCAACAACGTCGGCACCCTGAGGTGGCTGGCAAGCCCATAGCGGCAGTGTCTGTGGGGCTGTGGAAGGGCTGCCAAGGGAAGGTGAGGGCCAGCACCAGCTTGCAGTCCTGGCCCTTTGGTGTGGGAGCAGGCGCTGGACGTTTTCCATTTGGGAGCTGGGCTTTCTCAGGACTGAGAGCGAGCAAGGGAAAGACGTCGGCACCCTGACGTGGCTGGCAGGCTCAGAGCGGCAGTGTCTGTGGGGCTGTGGAAGGGCTGCCAAGGGAAGGTGAGGGCCAGCACCAGCTTGCAGTCCTGGCCCCTTTGGTGTGGGAGCAGGCGCTGGACGTTTTCCATTTGGGAGCTGGGCTTTGGGAGGACTGAGAGCGAGCAAGGGAAAGACGTCGGCACCCTGAGGTGGCTGGCAAGCCCATAGCGGCAGTGTCTGTGGGGCTGTGGAAGGGCTGCCAAGGGAAGGTGAGGGCCAGCAACAGCTTGCAGTCCTGGCCCCTTTGGTGTGGGAGCAGGCGCTGGACGTTTTCCATTTGGGAGCTGGGCTTTCTCAGGACTGAGAGCGAGCAAGGGCAAGACGTCGGCACCCTGAGGTGGCTGGCAAGCTCAGAGCAGCTGTGTCTGTGGGGCTGTGGAAGGGCTGCCAAGGGAAGGTGAGGGCCAGCACCAGCTTGCAGTCCTGGCCCCTTTGGTGTGGGAGCAGGCGCTGGACGTTTTCCATTTGGGAGCTGGGCTTTCTCAGGACTGAGAGCGAGCAAGGCAACAACGTCGGCACCCTGAGGTGGCTGGCAAGCTCGGAGCGGCAGTGTCTGTGGGGCTGTGGAAGGGCTGCCAAGGGAAGGTGAGGGCCAGCACCAGCTTGCAGTCCTGGCCCCTTTGGTGTGGGAGCAGGCGCTGGACGTTTTCCATTTGGGAGCTGGGCTTTCTCAGGACTGAGAGCGAGCAAGGGAAAGACGTCGGCACCCTGAGGTGGCTGGCAAGCCCATAGCGGCAGTGTCTGTGGGGCTGTGGAAGGGCTGCCAAGGGAAGGTGAGGGCCAGCACCAGCTTGCAGTCCTGGCCCCTTTGGTGTGGGAGCAGGCGCTGGACGTTTTCCATTTGGGAGCTGGGCTTTCTCAGGACTGAGAGCGAGCAAGGGAAAGACGTCGGCACCCTGAGGTGGCTGGCAAGCTCAGAGCAGCAGTGTCTGTGGGGCTGTGGAAGGACTGCCAAGGGAAGGTGAGAGCCAGCACCAGCTTGCAGTCCTGGCCCCTTTGGTGTGGGAACAGGCGCTGGACGTTTTCCATTTGGGAGCTGGGCTTTCGGAGGACTGAGAGCGAGCAAGGGAAAGACGTCGGCACCCTGAGGTGGCTGGCAAGCTCAGAGCGGCAGTGTCTGTGGGGCTGTGGAAGGGCTGCCAAGGGAAGGTGAGGGCCAGCACCAGCTTGCAGTCCTGGCCCCTTTGGTGTGGGAGCAGGCGCTGGACGTTTTCCATTTGGGAGCTGGGCTTTCTCAGGACTGAGAGCGAGCAAGGGAAAGACGTCGGCACCCTGACGTGGCTGGCAGGCTCAGAGCAGCAGTGTCTGTGGGGCTGTGGAAGGGCTGCCAAGGGAAGGTGAGGGCCAGCACCAGCTTGCAGTCCTGGCCCCTTTGGTGTGGGAGCAGGCGCTGGACGTTTTCCATTTGGGAGCTGGGCTTTCTCAGGACTGAGAGCGAGCAAGGGAAAGACGTCGGCACCCTGAGGTGGCTGGCAAGCCCATAGCGGCAGTGTCTGTGGGGCTGTGGAAGGGCTGCCAAGGGAAGGTGAGGGCCAGCACCAGCTTGCAGTCCTGGCCCCTTTGGTGTGGGAGCAGGCGCTGGACGTTTTCCATTTGGGAGCTGGGCTTTCGGAGGACTGAGAGCGAGCAAGGGCAAGACGTCGGCACCCTGAGGTGGCTGGCAAGCTCAGAGCAGCTGTGTCTGTGGGGCTGTGGAAGGGCTGCCAAGGGAAGGTGAGGGCCAGCACCAGCTTGCAGTCCTGGCCCCTTTGGTGTGGGAGCAGGCGCTGGACGTTTTCCATTTGGGAGCTGGGCTTTCTCAGGACTGAGAGCGAGCAAGGCAACAACGTCGGCACCCTGAGGTGGCTGGCAAGCTCGGAGCGGCAGTGTCTGTGGGGCTGTGGAAGGGCTGCCAAGGGAAGGTGAGGGCCAGCACCAGCTTGCAGTCCTGGCCCCTTTGGTGTGGGAGCAGGCGCTGGACGTTTTCCATTTGGGAGCTGGGCTTTCTCAGGACTGAGAGCGAGCAAGGGAAAGACGTCGGCACCCTGAGGTGGCTGGCAAGCCCAGAGCGGCAGTGTCTGTGGGGCTGTGGAAGGGCTGCCAAGGGAAGGTGAGGGCCAGCACCAGCTTGCAGTCCTGGCCCCTTTGGTGTGGGAGCAGGCGCTGGACATTTTCCATTTGGGAGCTGGGCTTTCTCAGGACTGAGAGCGAGCAAGGCAACAACGTCGGCACCCTGAGGTGGCTGGCAAGCCCATAGCGGCAGTGTCTGTGGGGCTGTGGAAGGGCTGCCAAGGGAAGGTGAGGGCCAGCACCAGCTTGCAGTCCTGGCCCCTTTGGTGTGGGAGCAGGCGCTGGACGTTTTCCATTTGGGAGCTGGGCTTTCTCAGGACTGAGAGCGAGCAAGGGAAAGACGTCGTCACCCTGAGGTGGCTGGCAAGCTCAGAGCGGCAGTGTCTGTGGGGCTGTGGAAGGGCTGCCAAGAGAAGGTGAGGGCCAGCAACAGCTTGCAGTCCTGGCCCCTTTGGTGTGGGAGCAGGCGCTGGATTTTTTCAATATCGGAGCTGGGCTTTCGGAGGACTGAGAACGTGCAAGGGAAAGACGTCGGTACCCTGAGGTGGCTGGCAAGCTCAGAGCGGCAGTGTCTGTGGGGCTGTGGAAGGGCTGCCAAGGGAAGGTGAGGGCCAGCAACAGCTTGCAGTCCTGGCCCCTTTGGTGTGGGAGCAGGCGCTGGATTTTTTCAATATCGGAGCTGGGCTTTTGGAGGACTGGGAACGTGCAAGGGCAAGACGTCGGCACCCTGAGGTGGCTGGCAAGCTCAGAGCGGCAGTGTCTGTGGGGCTGTGGAAGGGCTGCCAAGGGAAGGTGAGGGCCAGCAACAGCTTGCAGTCCTGGCCCCTTTGGTGTGGGAGCAGGCGCTGGACGTTTTCCACTTGGGAGCTGGGCTCTGGCAGTGCTGAGAGCGAGCAAGGGCAAGACGTCGGCACCCTGAGGTGGCTGGCAAGCTCAGAGCGGCAGTGTCTGTGGGGCTGTGGAAGGGCTGCCAAGGGAAGGTGAGGGCCAGCACCAGCTTGCAGTCCTGGCCCCTTTGGTGTGGGAGCAGGCGCTGGATTTTTTCAATATCGGAGCTGTGCTTTCGGAGGACTGAGAGCGAGCAAGGGCAAGACGTCGGCACCCTGAGGTGGCTGGCAAGCCCATAGCGGCAGTGTCTGTGGGGCTGTGGAAGGGCTGCCAAGGGAAGGTGAGGGCCAGCAACAGCTTGCAGTCCTGGCCCCTTTGGTGTGGGAGCAGGCGCTGGACGTTTTCCACTTGGGAGCTGGGCTCTGGCAGTGCTGAGAGCGAGCAAGGGCAAGACGTCGGCACCCTGAGGTGGCTGGCAAGCCCATAGCGGCAGTGTCTGTGGGGCTGTGGAAGGGCTGCCAAGGGAAGGTGAGGGCCAGCACCAGCTTGCAGTCCTGGCCCCTTTGGTGTGGGAGCAGGCGCTGGACGTTTTCCATTTGGGAGCTGGGCTTTCGGAGGACTGAGAGCGAGCAAGGGCAAGACGTCGGCACCCTGAGGTGGCTGGCAAGCTCAGAGCGGCAGTGTCTGTGGGGCTGTGGAAGGGCTGCCAAGGGAAGGTGAGGGCCAGCAACAGCTTGCAGTCCTGGCCCCTTTGGTGTGGGAGGAGGCGCTGGATTTTTTCAATATCGGATCTGGGCTTTCGGAGGACTGAGAGCGAGCAAGGGCAAGACGTCGGCACCCTGAGGTGGCTGGCAAGCTCAGAGCGGCAGTGTCTGTGGGGCTGTGGAAGGGCTGCCAAGGGAAGGTGAGGGCCAGCAACAGCTTGCAGTCCTGGCCCCTTTGGTGTGGGAGCAGGCGCTGGACGTTTTCAATATCGGAGCTGGGCTTTGGGAGGACTGAGAGCGAGCAAGGGAAAGACGTCGGCACCCTGAGGTGGCTGGCAAGCTCAGAGCGGCAGTGTCTGTGGGGCTGTGGAAGGGCTGCCAAGGGAAGGTGAGGGCCAGCAACAGCTTGCAGTCCTGGCCCCTTTGGTGTGGGAGCAGGCGCTGGACGTTTTCCATTTGGGACCTGGGCTTTCTCAGGACTGAGAGCGAGCAAGGCAACAACGTCGGCACCCTGAGGTGGCTGGCAAGCTCAGAGCGGCAGTGTCTGTGGGGCTGTGGAAGGGCTGTCAAGAGAAGGTGAGGGCCAGCAACAGCTTGCAGTCCTGGCCCCTTTGGTGTGGGAGCAGGCGCTGGACGTTTTCCATTTGGGAGCTGGGCTTTCGGAGGACTGAGAGCGAGCAAGGCAACAACGTCGGCACCCTGAGGTGGCTGGCAAGCTCAGAGCGGCAGTGTCTGTGGGGCTGTGGAAGGGCTGCCAAGGGAAGGTGAGGGCCAGCACCAGCTTGCAGTCCTGGCCCCTTTGGTGTGGGAGCAGGCGCTGGACTTTTTCCATTTGGGAGCTGGGCTTTCGGAGGACTGAGAGCGAGCAAGGGAAAGATGTCGGCACCCTGAGGTGGCTGGCAAGCTCAGAGCGGCAGTGTCTGTGGGGCTGTGGAAGGGCTGCCAAGGGAAGGTGAGTGCCAGCAACAGCTTGCAGTCCTGGCCCCTTTGGTGTGGGAGCAGGCGCTGGATTTTTTCAATATCGGAGCTGGGCTTTCGGAGGACTGAGAACGTGCAAGGGAAAGACGTCGGTACCCTGAGGTGGCTGGCAAGCTCAGAGCGGCAGTGTCTGTGGGGCTGTGGAAGGGCTGCCAAGGGAAGGTGAGGGCCAGCAACAGCTTGCAGTCCTGGCCCCTTTGGTGTGGGAGCAGGCGCTGGATTTTTTCAATATCGGAGCTGGGCTTTTGGAGGACTGGGAACGTGCAAGGGCAAGACGTCGGCACCCTGAGGTGGCTGGCAAGCTCAGAGCGGCAGTGTCTGTGGGGCTGTGGAAGGGCTGCCAAGGGCAGGTGAGGGCCAGCACCAGCTTGCAGTCCTGGCCCCTTTGGTGTGGGAGCAGGCGCTGGACGTTTTCCATTTGGGAGCTGGGCTCTGGCAGTGCTGAGAGCGAGCAAGGGCAAGACGTCGGCACCCTGAGGTGGCTGGCAAGCCCAGAGCGGCAGTGTCTGTGGGGCTGTGGAAGGGCTGCCAAGGGAAGGTGAGGGCCAGCACCAGCTTGCAGTCCTGGCCCCTTTGGTGTGGGAGCAGGCGCTGGACGTTTTCCATTTAGGAGCTGGGCTTTCTCAGGACTGAGAGCGAGCAAGGGAAAGACGTCGGCACCCTGAGGTGGCTGGCAAGCTCAGAGCGGCAGTGTCTGTGGGGCTGTGGAAGGGCTGCCAAGGGAAGGTGAGGGCCAGCAACAGCTTGCAGTCCTGGCTCCTTTGGTGTGGGAGCAGGCGCTGGACGTTTTGAATTTGGGAGCTGGGCTTTGGGAGGACTGAGAGCGAGCAAGGGAAAGACGTCGGCACCCTGAGGTGGCTGGCAAGCTCAGAGCGGCAGTGTCTGTGGGGCTGTGGAAGGGCTGCCAAGGGAAGGTGAGGGCCAGCACCAGCTTGCAGTCCTGGCCCCTTTGGTGTGGGAGCAGGTGCTGGACGTTTTCCTTCTGGGAGCTTGGCTTTCTCAGGACTGAGAGCGAGCAAGGGAAAGACGATGGCACCCTGACGTGGCTGGCAAGCTCAGAGCGGCAGTGTCTGTGGGGCTGTGGAAGGGCTGCCAAGGGAAGGTGAGGGCCAGCACCAGCTTGCAGTCCTGGCCCCTTTGGTGTGGGAGCAGGCGCTGGACGTTTTCCATTTGGGAGCTGGGCTTTCTCAGGACTGAGAGCGAGCAAGGCAAAGACGTCGGCACCCTGAGGTGGCTGGCAAGCTCAGAGCGGCAGTGTCTGTGGGGCTGAGGAAGGGCTGCCAAGGGAAGGTGAGGGCCAGCAACAGCTTGCAGTCCTGGCCCCTTTGGTGTGGCAGCAGGCGCTGGACGTTTTCCATTTGGGAGCTGGGCTTTCGGAGGACTGAGAGCGAGCAAGGGCAAGACGTCGGCACCCTGAGGTGGCTGGCAAGCTCAGAGCGGCAGTGTCTGTGGGGCTGTGGAAGGGCTGCCAAGGGAAGGTGAGGGCCAGCAACAGCTTGCAGTCCTGGCCCCTTTGGTGTGGGAGCAGGCGCTGGACGTTTTCCATTTGGGAGCTGGGCTTTGGGAGGACTGAGAGCGAGCAAGGGAAAGACGTCGGCACCCTGAGGTGGCTGGCAAGCTCAGAGCGGCAGTGTCTGTGGGGCTGTGGAAGGGCTGCCAAGGGAAGGTGAGGGCCAGCACCAGCTTGCAGTCCTGGCCCCTTTGTTGTGGGAGCAGGTGCTGGACGTTTTCCTTTTGGGAGCTTGGCTTTCGGAGGACTGAGAGCGAGCAAGGGAAAGACGATGGCACCCTGAGGTGGCTGGCAAGCTCAGAGCGGCAGTGTCTGTGGGGCTATGGAAGGGCTGCCAAGGGAAGGTGAGGGCCAGCAACAGCTTGCAGTCCTGGCCCCTTTGGTGTGGGAGCAGGCGCTGGACGTTTTGAATTTGGGAGCTGGGCTTTCGGAGGACTGAGAGCGATCAAGGGCAAGACGTCGGCACCCTGAGGTGGCTGGCAAGCTCAGAGCGGCAGTGTCTGTGGGGCTGTGGAAGGGCTGCCAAGGGCAGGTGAGGGCCAGCAACAGCTTGCAGTCCTGGCCCCTTTGGTGTGGGAGCAGGCGCTGGACGTTTTCCATTTGGGAGCTGGGCTCTGGCAGTGCTGAGAGCGAGCAAGGGCAAGACGTCGGCACCCTGAGGTGGCTGGCAAGCCCAGAGCGGCAGTGTCTGTGGGGCTGTGGAAGGGCTGCCAAGGGAAGGTGAGGGCCAGCACCAGCTTGCAGTCCTGGCCCCTTTGGTGTGGGAGCAGGCGCTGGACGTTTTCCATTTAGGAGCTGGGCTTTCTCAGGACTGAGAGCGAGCAAGGGAAAGACGTCGGCACCCTGAGGTGGCTGGCAAGCTCAGAGCGGCAGTGTCTGTGGGGCTGTGGAAGGGCTGCCAAGGGAAGGTGAGGGCCAGCAACAGCTTGCAGTCCTGGCCCCTTTGGTGTGGGAGCAGGCGCTGGACGTTTTGAATTTGGGAGCTGGGCTTTGGGAGGACTGAGAGCGAGCAAGGGAAAGACGTCGGCACCCTGAGGTGGCTGGCAAGCTCAGAGCGGCAGTGTCTGTGGGGCTGTGGAAGGGCTGCCAAGGGAAGGTGAGGGCCAGCAACAGCTTGCAGTCCTGGCCCCTTTGGTGTGGGAGCAGGTGCTGGACGTTTTCCATTTGGGAGCTTGGCTTTCGGAGGACTGAGAGCGAGCAAGGCAACAACGTCGGCACCCTGAGGTGGCTGGCAAGCTCAGAGCGGCAGTGTCTGTGGGGCTATGGAAGGGCTGCCAAGGGAAGGTGAGGGCCAGCACCAGCTTGCAGTCCTGGCCCCTTTGGTGTGGGAGCAGGCGCTGGACGTTTTCCATTTGGGAGCTGGGCTTTCGGAGGACTGAGAGCGATCAAGGGAAAGACGTCGGCACCCTGAGGTGGCTGGCAAGCTCAGAGCGGCAGTGTCTGTGGGGCTGTGGAAGGGCTGCCAAGGGAAGGTGAGGGCCAGCAACAGCTTGCAGTCCTGGCCCCTTTGGTGTGGCAGCAGGCGCTGGACGTTTTCCATTTGGGAGCTGGGCTTTCGGAGGACTGAGAGCGAGCAAGGGCAAGACGTCGGCACCCTGAGGTGGCTGGCAAGCTCAGAGCGGCAGTGTCTGTGGGGCTGTGGAAGGGCTGCCAAGGGAAGGTGAGGGCCAGCACCAGCTTGCAGTCCTGGCCCCTTTGGTGTGGGAGCAGGCGCTGGACGTTTTCCATTTGGGAGCTGGGCTTTGGGAGGACTGAGAGCGAGCAAGGGCAAGACGTCGGCACCCTGAGGTGGCTGGCAAGCTCAGAGCGGCAGTGTCTGTGGGGCTGTGGAAGGGCTGCCAAGGGAAGGTGAGGGCCAGCAACAGCTTGCAGTCCTGGCCCCTTTGGTGTGGGAGCAGGCGCTGGACGTTTTCCACTTGGGAGCTGGGCTCTGGCAGTGCTGAGAGCGAGCAAGGGCAAGACGTCGGCACCCTGAGGTGGCTGGCAAGCTCAGAGCGGCAGTGTCTGTGGGGCTGTGGAAGGGCTGCCAAGGGAAGGTGAGGGCCAGCACCAGCTTGCAGTCCTGGCCCCTTTGGTGTGGGAGCAGGCGCTGGATTTTTTCAATATCGGAGCTGGGCTTTCGGAGGACTGGGAAAGTGCAAGGGCAAGACGTCGGCACCCTGAGGTGGCTGGCAAGCTCAGAGCGGCAGTGTCTGTGGGGCTGTGGAAGGGCTGCCAAGGGAAGGTGAGGGCCAGCACCAGCTTGCAGTCCTGGCCCCTTTGGTGTGGGAGCAGGCGCTGGACGTTTTCCATTTGGGAGCTGGGCTTTCTCAGGACTGAGAGCGAGCAAGGGCAGGACGTCGGCACCCTGAGGTGGCTGGCAAGCTCAGAGCGGCAGTGTCTGTGGGGCTGTGGAAGGGCTGCCAAGGGCAGGTGAGGGCCAGCACCAGCTTGCAGTCCTGGCCCCTTTGGTGTGGGAGCAGGCGCTGGACGTTTTCCATTTGGGAGCTGGGCTTTTGGAGGACTGAGAGCGAGCAAGGGCAAGACGTCGGCACCCTGAGGTGGCTGGCAAGCTCAGAGCGGCAGTGTCTGTGGGGCTGTGGAAGGGCTGCCAAGGGAAGGTGAGGGCCAGCAACAGCTTGCAGTCCTGGCCCCTTTGGTGTGGGAGCAGGCGCTGGATTTGTTCAATATCGGAGCTGGGCTTTCGGAGGACTGGGAACGTGCAAGGGCAGGACGTCGGCACCCTGAGGTGGCTGGCAAGCTCAGAGCGGCAGTGTCTGTGGGGCTGTGGAAGGGCTGCCAAGGGAAGGTGAGGGCCAGCACCAGCTTGCAGTCCTGGCCCCTTTGGTGTGGGAGCAGGCGCTGGACGTTTTCCATTTGGGAGCTGGGCTTTGGGAGGACTGAGAGCGAGCAAGGGCAAGACGTCAGTACCCTGAGGTGGCTGGCAAGCTCAGAGCGGCAGTGTCTGTGGGGCTGTGGAAGGGCTGCCAAGGGAAGGTGAGGGCCAGCACCAGCTTGCAGTCCTGGCCCCTTTGGTGTGGGAGCAGGCGCTGGACGTTTTGAATTTGGGAGCTGGGCTTTCGGAGGACTGAGAGCGAGCAAGGGCAAGACGTCGGCACCCTGAGGTGGCTGGCAAGCTCAGAGCGGCAGTGTCTGTGGGGCTGTGGAAGGGCTGCCAAGGGAAGGTGAGGGCCAGCAACAGCTTGCAGTCCTGGCCCCTTTGGTGTGGGAGCAGGCGCTGGATGTTTTTCCATTTGGGAGCTGGGCTTTCGGAGGACTGAGAGCGAGCAAGGGAAAGATGTCGGCACCCTGAGGTGGCTGGCAAGCTCAGAGCGGCAGTGTCTGTGGGGCTGTGGAAGGGCTGCCAAGGGAAGGTGAGGGCCAGCAACAGCTTGCAGTCCTGGCCCCTTTGGTGTGGGAGCAGGCGCTGGATTTGTTCAATATCGGAGCTGGGCTTTCGGAGGACTGGGAACGTGCAAGGGAAAGACGTCGGCACCCTGAGGTGGCTGGCAAGCTCAGAGCGGCAGTGTCTGTGGGGCTGTGGAAGGGCTGCCAGGGGAAGGTGAGGGCCAGCACCAGCTTGCAGTCCTGGCCCCTTTGGTGTGGGAGCAGGCGCTGGACGTTTTGCATTTGGGAGCTGGGCTTTCTCAGGACTGAGAGCGAGCAAGGGCAAGACGTCGGCACCCTGAGGTGGCTGGCAAGCTCAGAGCGGCAGTGTCTGTGGGGCTGTGGAAGGGCTGCCAAGGGAAGGTGAGGGCCAGCAACAGCTTGCAGTCCTGGCCCCTTTGGTGTGGGAGCAGGCGCTGCATGTTTTTCCATTTGGGAGCTGGGCTTTCGGAGGACTGAGAGCGAGCAAGGGAAAGACGTTGGCACCTGGAGGTGGCTGGCAAGCTCAGAGCGGCAGTGTCTGTGGGGCTGTGGAAGGGCTGCCAAGGGAAGGTGAGGGCCAGCAACAGCTTGCAGTCCTGGCCCCTTTGGTGTGGGAGCAGGCGCTGGACGTTTTCCATTTGGGAGCTGGGCTTTCGGAGGACTGAGAGCGAGCAAGGGCAGGACGTCGGCACCCTGAGGTGGCTGGCAAGCTCAGAGCGGCAGTGTCTGTGGGGCTGTGGAAGGGCTGCCAAGGGAAGGTGAGGGCCAGCACCAGCTTGCAGTCCTGGCCCCTTTGGTGTGGGAGGAGGCGCTGGATTTTTTCAATATCGGAGCTGGGCTTTCGGAGGACTGAGAGCGAGCAAGGGCAAGACGTCGGCACCCTGAGGTGGCTGGCAAGCTCAGAGCGGCAGTGTCTGTGGGGCTGTGGAAGGGCTGCCAAGGGAAGGTGAGGGCCAGCACCAGCTTGCAGTCCTGGCCCCTTTGGTGTGGGAGCAGGCGCTGCATGTTTTTCCATTTGGGAGCTGGGCTTTCGGAGGACTGAGAGCGAGCAAGGGCAAGACATCGGCACCCTGAGGTGGCTGGCAAGCTCAGAGCGGCAGTGTCTGTGGGGCTGTGGAAGGGCTGCCAAGGGAAGGTGAGGGCCAGCAACAGCTTGCAGTCCTGGCCCCTTTGGTGTGGGAGCAGGCGCTGGACGTTTTCCATATGGGAGCTGGGCTTTCTCAGGACTGAGAGCGAGCAAGGGAAAGACGTCGGTACCCTGAGGTGGCTGGCAAGCCCATAGCGGCAGTGTCTGTGGGGCTGTGGAAGGGCTGCCAAGGGAAGGTGAGGGCCAGCAACAGCTTGCAGTCCTGGCCCCTTTGGTGTGGGAGCAGGCGCTGGACGTTTTCCATTTGGGAGCTGGGCTTTCTCAGGACTGAGAGCGAGCAAGGGCAAGACGTCGGCACCCTGAGGTGGCTGGCAAGCTCAGAGCGGCAGTGTCTGTGGGGCTGTGGAAGGGCTGCCAAGGGAAGGTGAGGGCCAGCAACAGCTTGCAGTCCTGGCCCCTTTGGTGTGGGAGCAGGCGCTGGATTTTTTCAATATCGGAGCTGGGCTTTCGGAGGACTGAGAACATGCAAGGGAAAGATGTCAGCACCCTGAGGTGGCTGGCAAGCTCAGAGCGGCAGTGTCTGTGGGGCTGTGGAAGGGCTGCCAAGGGAAGGTGAGGGCCAGCAACAGCTTGCAGTCCTGGCCCCTTTGGTGTGGGAGCAGGCGCTGGACGTTTTCCATTTGGGAGCTGGGCTTTTGGAGGACTGAGAGCGAGCAAGGGCAAGACGTCGGCACCCTGACGTGGCTGGCAAGCTCAGAGCGGCAGTGTCTGTGGGGCTGTGGAAGGGCTGCCAAGGGAAGGTGAGGGCCAGCAACAGCTTGCAGTCCTGGCCCCTTTGGTGTGGGAGCAGGCGCTGGACGTTTTGCATTTGGGAGCTGGGCTTTCGGAGGACTGAGAGCGAGCAAGGGCAAGACGTCGGCACCCTGAGGTGGCTGGCAAGCTCAGAGCGGCAGTGTCTGTGGGGCTGTGGAAGGGCTGCCAAGGGAAGGTGAGTGCCAGCAACAGCTTGCAGTCCTGGCCCCTTTGGTGTGGGAGCAGGCGCTGGACGTTTTCCATTTGGGAGCTGGGCTTTCTCAGGACTGAGAGCGAGCAAGGCAAAGACGTCGGCACCCTGAGGTGGCTGGCAAGCTCAGAGCGGCAGTGTCTGTGGGGCTGTGGAAGGGCTGCCAAGGGAAGGTGAGGGCCAGCACCAGCTTGCAGTCCTGGCCCCTTTGGTGTGGGAGCAGGCGCTGGATTTGTTCAATACGGAGCTGGGATTTCGGAGGACTGGGAACGTGCAAGGGAAAGACGTCGGCACCCTGAGGTGGCTGGCAAGCTCAGAGTGGCAGTGTCTGTGGGGCTGTGGAAGGGCTGCCAAGGGAAGGTGAGGGCCAGCAACAGCTTGCAGTCCTGGCCCCTTTGGTGTGGGAGCAGGCGCTGGACGTTTTGAATTTGGGAGCTGGGCTTTCGGAGGACTGAGAGCGAGCAAGGGCAAGACGTCGGCACCCTGAGGTGGCTGGCAGGCTCAGAGCGGCAGTGTCTGTGGGGCTGTGGAAGGGCTGCCAAGGGAAGGTGAGGGCCAGCAACAGCTTGCAGTCCTGGCCCCTTTGGTGTGGGAGCAGGCGCTGGACGTTTTCAATATCGGAGCTGGGCTTTCGGAGGACTGGGAACGTCCAAGGGCAAGACGTCGGCACCCTGAGGTGGCTGGCAAGCTCAGAGCGGCAGTGTCTGTGGGGCTGTGGAAGGGCTGCCAAGGGCAGGTGAGGGCCAGCACCAGCTTGCAGTCCTGGCCCCTTTGGTGTGGGAGCAGGCGCTGGACGTTTTCCATTTGGGAGCTGGGCTTTCTCAGGACTGAGAGCGAGGAAGGGCAAGACGTCGGCACCCTGAGGTGGCTGGCAAGCTCAGAGCGGCAGTGTCTGTGGGGCTGTGGAAGGGCTGCCAAGGGAAGGTGAGGGCCAGCACCAGCTTGCAGTCCTGGCCCCTTTGGTGTGGGAGCAGGCGCTGGACATTTTTAATTTGGGAGCTGGGCTTTCGGAGGACTGAGAGCGAGCAAGGGCAAGACGTCGGCACCCTGAGGTGGCTGGCAAGCTCAGAGCGGCAGTGTCTGTGGGGCTGTGGAAGGGCTGCCAAGGGAAGGTGAGGGCCAGCAACAGCTTGCAGTCCTGGCCCCTTTGGTGTGGGAGCAGGCGCTGCATGTTTTTCCATTTGGGAGCTGGGCTTTCGGAGGACTGAGAGCGAGCAAGGGCAAGACGTCGGCACCCTGAGGTGGCTGGCAAGCTCAGAGCGGCAGTGTCTGTGGGGCTGTGGAAGGGCTGCCAAGGGAAGGTGAGGGCCAGCAACAGCTTGCAGTCCTGGCCCCTTTGGTGTGGGAGCAGGCGCTGGACGTTTTCCATTTGGGAGCTGGGCTTTCGGAGGACTGAGAGCGAGGAAGGGCAAGACGTCGGCACCCTGAGGTGGCTGGCAAGCTCAGAGCGGCAGTGTCTGTGGGGCTGTGGAAGGGCTGCCAAGGGAAGGTGAGGGCCAGCAACAGCTTGCAGTCCTGGCCCCTTTGGTGTGGGAGCAGGCGCTGGACGTTTTCCATTTGGGAGCTGGGCTCTGGCAGTGCTGAGAGCGAGCAAGGGCAGGACGTCGGCACCCTGAGGTGGCTGGCAAGCTCAGAGCGGCAGTGTCTGTGGGGCTGTGGAAGGGCTGCCAAGGGAAGGTGAGGGCCAGCAACAGCTTGCAGTCCTGGCCCCTTTGGTGTGGGAGCAGGCGCTGGACGTTTTCCACTTGGGAGCTGGGCTCTGGCAGTGCTGAGAGCGAGCAAGAGAAAGACGTCGGCACCCTGAGGTGGCTGGCAAGCTCAGAGCGGCAGTGTCTGTGGGGCTGTGGAAGGGCTGCCAAGGGAAGGTGAGGGCCAGCACCAGCTTGCAGTCCTGGCCCCTTTGGTGTGGGAGCAGGCGCTGGACGTTTTGAATTTGGGAGCTGGGCTTTCTCAGGACTGAGAGCGAGCAAGGCAACAACGTCGGCACCCTGAGGTGGCTGGCAAGCTCAGAGCGGCAGTGTCTGTGGGGCTGTGGAAGGGCTGCCAAGGGAAGGTGAGGGCCAGCAACAGCTTGCAGTCCTGGCCCCTTTGGTGTGGGAGCAGGCGCTGCATGTTTTTCCATTTGGGAGCTGGGCTTTCGGAGGACTGAGAGCGAGCAAGGGCAAGACGTCGGCACCCTGAGGTGGCTGGCAAGCTCAGAGCGGCAGTGTCTGTGGGGCTGTGGAAGGGCTGCCAAGGGAAGGTGAGGGCCAGCAACAGCTTGCAGTCCTGGCCCCTTTGGTGTGGGAGCAGGCGCTGGACGTTTTCCATTTGGGAGCTGGGCTTTCGGAGGACTGAGAGCGAGGAAGGGCAAGACGTCGGCACCCTGAGGTGGCTGGCAAGCTCAGAGCGGCAGTGTCTGTGGGGCTGTGGAAGGGCTGCCAAGGGAAGGTGAGGGCCAGCACCAGCTTGCAGTCCTGGCCCCTTTGGTGTGGGAGCAGGCGCTGGACGTTTTCCATTTGGGAGCTGGGCTCTGGCAGTGCTGAGAGCGAGCAAGGGAAAGACGTCGGCACCCTGAGGTGGCTGGCAAGCCCATAGCGGCAGTGTCTGTGGGGCTGTGGAAGGGCTGCCAAGGGAAGGTGAGGGCCAGCAACAGCTTGCAGTCCTGGCCCCTTTGGTGTGGGAGCAGGCGCTGGACGTTTTCCACTTGGGAGCTGGGCTCTGGCAGTGCTGAGAGCGAGCAAGGGCAAGACGTCGGCACCCTGAGGTGGCTGGCAAGCTCAGAGCGGCAGTGTCTGTGGGGCTGTGGAAGGGCTGCCAAGGGAAGGTGAGGGCCAGCAACAGCTTGCAGTCCTGGCCCCTTTGGTGTGGGAGCAGGCGCTGGACGTTTTGAATTTGGGAGCTGGGCTTTCTCAGGACTGAGAGCGAGCAAGGGCAAGACGTCGGCACCCTGAGGTGGCTGGCAAGCTCAGAGCGGCAGTGTCTGTGGGGCTGTGGAAGGGCTGCCAAGGGAAGGTGAGTGCCAGCAACAGCTTGCAGTCCTGGCCCCTTTGGTGTGGGAGCAGGCGCTGGATGTTTTTCCATTTGGGAGCTGGGCTTTGGGAGGACTGAGAGCGAGCAAGGGCAGGACGTCGGCACCCTGAGGTGGCTGGCAAGCCCATAGCGGCAGTGTCTGTGGGGCTGTGGAAGGGCTGCCAAGGGAAGGTGAGGGCCAGCAACAGCTTGCAGTCCTGGCCCCTTTGGTGTGGGAGCAGGCGCTGGACGTTTTCCACTTGGGAGCTGGGCTCTGGCAGTGCTGAGAGCGAGCAAGGGCAAGACGTCGGCACCCTGAGGTGGCTGGCAAGCTCAGAGCGGCAGTGTCTGTGGGGCTGTGGAAGGGCTGCCAAGGGAAGGTGAGGGCCAGCAACAGCTTGCAGTCCTGGCCCCTTTGGTGTGGGAGCAGGCGCTGGACGTTTTGAATTTGGGAGCTGGGCTTTGGGAGGACTGAGAGCGAGCAAGGGCAAGACGTCGGTACCCTGAGGTGGCTGGCAAGCTCAGAGAGGCAGTGTCTGTGGGGCTGTGGAAGGGCTGCCAAGGGAAGGTGAGGGCCAGCAACAGCTTGCAGTCCTGGCCCCTTTGGTGTGGGAGGAGGCGCTGGATTTTTTCAATATCGGAGCTGGGCTTTCGGAGGACTGAGAACATGCAAGGGAAAGACGTCGGCACCCTGAGGTGGCTGGCAAGCTCAGAGCGGCAGTGTCTGTGGGGCTGTGGAAGGGCTGCCAAGGGAAGGTGAGGGCCAGCAACAGCTTGCAGTCCTGGCCCCTTTGGTGTGGGAGCAGGCGCTGGACGTTTTTCCATTTGGGAGCTGGGCTTTCGGAGGACTGAGAGCGAGCAAGGGAAAGACGTCGGCACCCTGAGGTGGCTGGCAAGCTCAGAGCGGCAGTGTCTGTGGGGCTGTGGAAGGGCTGCCAAGGGAAGGTGAGGGCCAGCAACAGCTTGCAGTCCTGGCCCCTTTGGTGTGGGAGCAGGCGCTGGACGTTTTCCATTTGGGAGCTGGGCTCTGGCAGTGCTGAGAGCGAGCAAGGGCAGGACGTCGGCACCCTGAGGTGGCTGGCAAGCTCAGAGCGGCAGTGTCTGTGGGGCTGTGGAAGGGCTGCCAAGGGAAGGTGAGGGCCAGCAACAGCTTGCAGTCCTGGCCCCTTTGGTGTGGGAGCAGGCGCTGGACGTTTTCCATTTGGGAGCTGGGCTCTGGCAGTGCTGAGAGCGAGCAAGGGAAAGACGTCGGCACCCTGAGGTGGCTGGCAAGCTCAGAGCGGCAGTGTCTGTGGGGCTGTGGAAGGGCTGCCAAGGGAAGGTGAGGGCCAGCAACAGCTTGCAGTCCTGGCCCCTTTGGTGTGGGAGCAGGCGCTGGACGTTTTCCATTTGGGAGCTGGGCTTTGGGAGGACTGAGAGCGAGCAAGGGCAAGACGTCGGTACCCTGAGGTGGCTGGCAAGCTCAGAGCGGCAGTGTCTGTGGGGCTGTGGAAGGGCTGCCAAGGGAAGGTGAGGGCCAGCAACAGCTTGCAGTCCTGGCCCCTTTGGTGTGGGAGCAGGCGCTGGATTTTTTCAATATCGGAGCTGGGCTTTCGGAGGACTGAGAACATGCAAGGGAAAGACGTCGGCACCCTGAGGTGGCTGGCAAGCTCAGAGCGGCAGTGTCTGTGGGGCTGTGGAAGGGCTGCCAAGGGAAGGTGAGGGCCAGCAACAGCTTGCAGTCCTGGCCCCTTTGGTGTGGGAGCAGGCGCTGGACGTTTTCCATTTGGGAGCTGGGCTTTGGGAGGACTGAGAGCGAGCAAGAGCAAGACGTCGGTACCCTGAGGTGGCTGGCAAGCTCAGAGCGGCAGTGTCTGTGGGGCTGTGGAAGGGCTGCCAAGGGAAGGTGAGGGCCAGCAACAGCTTGCAGTCCTGGCCCCTTTGGTGTGGGAGCAGGCGCTGGATTTTTTCAATATCGGAGCTGGGCTTTCGGAGGACTGAGAACATGCAAGGGAAAGACGTCGGCACCCTGAGGTGGCTGGCAAGCTCAGAGCGGCAGTGTCTGTGGGGCTGTGGAAGGGCTGCCAAGGGAAGGTGAGGGCCAGCAACAGCTTGCAGTCCTGGCCCCTTTGGTGTGGGAGCAGGCGCTGGACGTTTTTCCATTTGGGAGCTGGGCTTTCGGAGGACTGAGAGCGAGCAAGGGAAAGACGTCGGCACCCTGAGGTGGCTGGCAAGCTCAGAGCGGCAGTGTCTGTGGGGCTGTGGAAGGGCTGCCAAGGGAAGGTGAGGGCCAGCACCAGCTTGCAGTCCTGGCCCCTTTGGTGTGGGAGCAGGCGCTGGACGTTTTCCATTTGGGAGCTGGGCTTTCTCAGGACTGAGAGCGAGCAAGGGCAAGACGTCGGCACCCTGAGGTGGCTGGCAAGCTCAGAGCGGCAGTGTCTGTGGGGCTGTGGAAGGGCTGCCAAGGGAAGGTGAGGGCCAGCAACAGCTTGCAGTCCTGGCCCCTTTGGTGTGGGAGCAGGCGCTGGACGTTTTCCATTTGGGAGCTGGGCTCTGGTAGTGCTCAGAGCGAGCAAGGGCAGGACGTCGGCACCCTGAGGTGGCTGGCAAGCTCAGAGCGGCAGTGTCTGTGGGGCTGTGGAAGGGCTGCCAAGGGAAGGTGAGGGCCAGCAACAGCTTGCAGTCCTGGCCCCTTTGGTGTGGGAGCAGGCGCTGGACGTTTTCCACTTGGGAGCTGGGCTCTGGCAGTGCTGAGAGCGAGCAAGGGAAAGACGTCGGCACCCTGAGGTGGCTGGCAAGCTCAGAGCGGCAGTGTCTGTGGGGCTGTGGAAGGGCTGCCAAGGGAAGGTGAGGGCCAGCAACAGCTTGCAGTCCTGGCCCCTTTGGTGTGGGAGCAGGCGCTGGACGTTTTCCATTTGGGAGCTGGGCTTTGGGAGGACTGAGAGCGAGCAAGGGCAAGACGTCCGTACCCTGAGGTGGCTGGCAAGCTCAGAGCGGCAGTGTCTGTGGGGCTGTGGAAGGGCTGCCAAGGGAAGGTGAGGGCCAGCACCAGCTTGCAGTCCTGGCCCCTTTGGTGTGGGAGCAGGCGCTGGATTTTTTCAATATCGGAGCTGGGCTTTCGGAGGACTGAGAACATGCAAGGGAAAGACGTCGGCACCCTGAGGTGGCTGGCAAGCTCAGAGCGGCAGTGTCTGTGGGGCTGTGGAAGGGCTGCCAAGGGAAGGTGAGGGCCAGCAACAGCTTGCAGTCCTGGCCCCTTTGGTGTGGGAGCAGGCGCTGGACGTTTTCCATTTGGGAGCTGGGCTTTGGGAGGACTGAGAGCGAGCAAGAGCAAGACGTCGGTACCCTGAGGTGGCTGGCAAGCTCAGAGCGGCAGTGTCTGTGGGGCTGTGGAAGGGCTGCCAAGGGAAGGTGAGGGCCAGCAACAGCTTGCAGTCCTGGCCCCTTTGGTGTGGGAGGAGGCGCTGGATTTTTTCAATATCGGAGCTGGGCTTTCGGAGGACTGAGAACATGCAAGGGAAAGACGTCGGCACCCTGAGGTGGCTGGCAAGCTCAGAGCGGCAGTGTCTGTGGGGCTGTGGAAGGGCTGCCAAGGGAAGGTGAGGGCCAGCAACAGCTTGCAGTCCTGGCCCCTTTGGTGTGGGAGCAGGCGCTGGACGTTTTTCCATTTGGGAGCTGGGCTTTCGGAGGACTGAGAGCGAGCAAGGGAAAGACGTCGGCACCCTGAGGTGGCTGGCAAGCTCAGAGCGGCAGTGTCTGTGGGGCTGTGGAAGGGCTGCCAAGGGAAGGTGAGGGCCAGCAACAGCTTGCAGTCCTGGCCCCTTTGGTGTGGGAGCAGGCGCTGGACGTTTTCCATTTGGGAGCTGGGCTTTTGGAGGACTGAGAGCGAGGAAGGGCAAGACGTCGGCACCCTGAGGTGGCTGGCAAGCTCAGAGCGGCAGTGTCTGTGGGGCTGTGGAAGGGCTGCCAAGGGAAGGTGAGGGCCAGCAACAGCTTGCAGTCCTGGCCCCTTTGGTGTGGGAGCAGGCGCTGGACGTTTTCCATTTGGGAGCTGGGCTTTGGGAGGACTGAGAGCGAGCAAGGGCAAGACGTCAGTACCCTGAGGTGGCTGGCAAGCTCAGAGCGGCAGTGTCTGTGGGGCTGTGGAAGGGCTGCCAAGGGAAGGTGAGGGCCAGCAACAGCTTGCAGTCCTGGCCCCTTTGGTGTGGGAGCAGGCGCTGGATTTTTTCAATATCGGAGCTGGGCTTTCGGAGGACTGAGAACATGCAAGGGAAAGACGTCGGCACCCTGAGGTGGCTGGCAAGCTCAGAGCGGCAGTGTCTGTGGGGCTGTGGAAGGGCTGCCAAGGGAAGGTGAGGGCCAGCAACAGCTTGCAGTCCTGGCCCCTTTGGTGTGGGAGCAGGCGCTGGACGTTTTCCATTTGGGAGCTGGGCTCTGGCAGTGCTGAGAGAGAGCAAGGGCAGGACGTCGGCACCCTGAGGTGGCTGGCAAGCTCAGAGCGGCAGTGTCTGTGGGGCTGTGGAACGGCTGCCAAGGGAAGGTGAGGGCCAGCAACAGCTTGCAGTCCTGGCCCCTTTGGTGTGGGAGCAGGCGCTGGACGTTTTCCACTTGGGAGCTGGGCTTTCGGAGGACTGAGAGCGAGCAAGGGAAAGACGTCGGCACCCTGAGGTGGCTGGCAAGCTCAGAGCGGCAGTGTCTGTGGGGCTGTGGAAGGGCTGCCAAGGGAAGGTGAGTGCCAGCAACAGCTTGCAGTCCTGGCCCCTTTGGTGTGGGAGCAGGCGCTGCATGTTTTTCCATTTGGGAGCTGGGCTTTCGGAGGACTGAGAGCGAGGAAGGGCAAGACGTCGGCACCCTGAGGTGGCTGGCAAGCTCAGAGCGGCAGTGTCTGTGGGGCTGTGGAAGGGCTGCCAAGGGAAGGTGAGGGCCAGCAACAGCTTGCAGTCCTGGCCCCTTTGGTGTGGGAGCAGGCGCTGGACGTTTTCCATTTGGGAGCTGGGCTTTCTCAGGACTGAGAGCGAGGAAGGGCAAGACGTCGGCACCCTGAGGTGGCTGGCAAGCTCAGAGCGGCAGTGTCTGTGGGGCTGTGGAAGGGCTGCCAAGGGAAGGTGAGGGCCAGCAACAGCTTGCAGTCCTGGCCCCTTTGGTGTGGGAGCAGGCGCTGGACGTTTTCCATTTGGGAGCTGGGCTCTGGCAGTGCTGAGAGCGAGCAAGGGCAGGACGTCGGCACCCTGAGGTGGCTGGCAAGCTCAGAGCGGCAGTGTCTGTGGGGCTGTGGAAGGGCTGCCAAGGGAAGGTGAGGGCCAGCAACAGCTTGCAGTCCTGGCCCCTTTGGTGTGGGAGCAGGCGCTGGACGTTTTCCACTTGGGAGCTGGGCTTTCGGAGGACTGAGAGCGAGCAAGGGAAAGACGTCGGCACCCTGAGGTGGCTGGCAAGCTCAGAGCGGCAGTGTCTGTGGGGCTGTGGAAGGGCTGCCAAGGGAAGGTGAGGGCCAGCAACAGCTTGCAGTCCTGGCCCCTTTGGTGTGGGAGCAGGCGCTGGACGTTTTCCACTTGGGAGCTGGGCTTTCGGAGGACTGAGAGCGAGCAAGGGAAAGACGTCGGCACCCTGAGGTGGCTGGCAAGCTCAGAGCGGCAGTGTCTGTGGGGCTGTGGAAGGGCTGCCAAGGGAAGGTGAGGGCCAGCAACAGCTTGCAGTCCTGGCCCCTTTGGTGTGGGAGCAGGCGCTGGATTTTTTCAATATCGGAGCTGGGCTTTCGGAGGACTGAGAACATGCAAGGGAAAGACGTCGGCACCCTGAGGTGGCTGGCAAGCTCAGAGCGGCAGTGTCTGTGGGGCTGTGGAAGGGCTGCCAAGGGAAGGTGAGGGCCAGCAACAGCTTGCAGTCCTGGCCCCTTTGGTGTGGGAGCAGGCGCTGGACGTTTTCCATTTGGGAGCTGGGCTTTGGGAGGACTGAGAGCGAGCAAGGGCAAGACGTCGGCACCCTGAGGTGGCTGGCAAGCTCAGAGCGGCAGTGTCTGTGGGGCTGTGGAAGGGCTGCCAAGGGAAGGTGAGGGCCAGCAACAGCTTGCAGTCCTGGCCCCTTTGGTGTGGGAGCAGGCGCTGGACGTTTTCCATTTGGGAGCTGGGCTCTGGCAGTGCTGAGAGCGAGCAAGGGCAGGACGTCGGCACCCTGAGGTGGCTGGCAAGCTCAGAGCGGCAGTGTCTGTGGGGCTGTGGAAGGGCTGCCAAGGGAAGGTGAGGGCCAGCAACAGCTTGCAGTCCTGGCCCCTTTGGTGTGGGAGGAGGCGCTGGATTTTTTCAATATCGGAGCTGGGCTTTCGGAGGACTGAGAACTTGCAAGGCAACAACGTCGGCACCCTGAGGTGGCTGGCAAGCTCAGAGCGGCAGTGTCTGTGGGGCTGTGGAAGGGCTGCCAAGGGAAGGTGAGGGCCAGCAACAGCTTGCAGTCCTGGCCCCTTTGGTGTGGGAGCAGGCGCTGGACGTTTTCCATTTGGGAGCTGGGCTTTCGGAGGACTGAGAGCGAGCAAGGGCAAGACGTCGGCACCCTGAGGTGGCTGGCAAGCTCAGAGCGGCAGTGTCTGTGGGGCTGTGGAAGGGCTGCCAAGGGAAGGTGAGGGCCAGCACCAGCTTGCAGTCCTGGCCCCTTTGGTGTGGGAGCAGGCGCTGGACGTTTTCCACTTGGGAGCTGGGCTTTCGGAGGACTGAGAACGAGCAAGGGCAAGACGTCGGCACCCTGAGGTGGCTGGCAAGCTCAGAGCGGCAGTGTCTGTGGGGCTGTGGAAGGGCTGCCAAGGGAAGGTGAGGGCCAGCAACAGCTTGCAGTCCTGGCCCCTTTGGTGTGGGAGCAGGCGCTGGACGTTTTCCATTTGGGAGCTGGGCTCTGGCAGTGCTGAGAGCGAGCAAGGGCAGGACGTCGGCACCCTGAGGTGGCTGGCAAGCTCAGAGCGGCAGTGTCTGTGGGGCTGTGGAAGGGCTGCCAAGGGAAGGTGAGGGCCAGCAACAGCTTGCAGTCCTGGCCCCTTTGGTGTGGGAGCAGGCGCTGGACGTTTTCCATTTGGGAGCTGGGCTCTGTCAGTGCTTAGAGCGAGCAAGGGCAGGACGTCGGCACCCTGAGGTGGCTGGCAAGCTCAGAGCGGCAGTGTCTGTGGGGCTGTGGAAGGGCTGCCAAGGGAAGGTGAGGGCCAGCAACAGCTTGCAGTCCTGGCCCCTTTGGTGTGGGAGCAGGCGCTGGACGTTTTCCATTTGGGAGCTGGGCTTTCGGAGGACTGAGAGCGAGCAAGGGCAAGACGTCGGCACCCTGAGGTGGCTGGCAAGCTCAGAGCGGCAGTGTCTGTGGGGCTGTGGAAGGGCTGCCAAGGGAAGGTGAGGGCCAGCAACAGCTTGCAGTCCTGGCCCCTTTGGTGTGGGAGGAGGCGCTGGATTTTTTCAATATCGGAGCTGGGCTTTCGGAGGACTGAGAACATGCAAGGGAAAGATGTCAGCACCCTGAGGTGGCTGGCAAGCTCAGAGCGGCAGTGTCTGTGGGGCTGTGGAAGGGCTGCCAAGGGAAGGTGAGGGCCAGCAACAGCTTGCAGTCCTGGCCCCTTTGGTGTGGGAGCAGGCGCTGGACGTTTTCCATTTGGGAGCTGGGCTTTCGGAGGACTGAGAGCGAGCAAGGGCAAGACGTCGGCACCCTGAGGTGGCTGGCAAGCTCAGAGCGGCAGTGTCTGTGGGGCTGTGGAAGGGCTGCCAAGGGAAGGTGAGGGCCAGCAACAGCTTGCAGTCCTGGCCCCTTTGGTGTGGGAGCAGGCGCTGGACGTTTTCCACTTGGGAGCTGGGCTCTGGCAGTGCTGAGAGCGAGCAAGGGCAGGACGTCGGCACCCTGAGGTGGCTGGCAAGCTCAGAGCGGCAGTGTCTGTGGGGCTGTGGAAGGGCTGCCAAGGGAAGGTGAGGGCCAGCAACAGCTTGCAGTCCTGGCCCCTTTGGTGTGGGAGCAGGCGCTGGACGTTTTCCATTTGGGAGCTGGGCTCTGGCAGTGCTGAGAGCGAGCAAGGGCAGGACGTCGGCACCCTGAGGTGGCTGGCAAGCTCAGAGCGGCAGTGTCTGTGGGGCTGTGGAAGGGCTGCCAAGGGAAGGTGAGGGCCAGCAACAGCTTGCAGTCCTGGCCCCTTTGGTGTGGGAGCAGGCGCTGGACGTTTTCCATTTGGGAGCTGGGCTCTGTCAGTGCTGAGAGCGAGCAAGGGCAGGACGTCGGCACCCTGAGGTGGCTGGCAAGCTCAGAGCGGCAGTGTCTGTGGGGCTGTGGAAGGGCTGCCAAGGGAAGGTGAGGGCCAGCAACAGCTTGCAGTCCTGGCCCCTTTGGTGTGGGAGCAGGCGCTGGACGTTTTCCATTTGGGAGCTGGGCTTTGGGAGGACTGAGAGCGAGCAAGGGCAAGACGTCGGCACCCTGAGGTGGCTGGCAAGCTCAGAGCGGCAGTGTCTGTGGGGCTGTGGAAGGGCTGCCAAGGGAAGGTGAGGGCCAGCAACAGCTTGCAGTCCTGGCCCCTTTGGTGTGGGAGGAGGCGCTGGATTTTTTCAATATCGGAGCTGGGCTTTCGGAGGACTGAGAACATGCAAGGGAAAGATGTCAGCACCCTGAGGTGGCTGGCAAGCTCAGAGCGGCAGTGTCTGTGGGGCTGTGGAAGGGCTGCCAAGGGAAGGTGAGGGCCAGCAACAGCTTGCAGTCCTGGCCCCTTTGGTGTGGGAGCAGGCGCTGGACGTTTTCCATTTGGGAGCTGGGCTTTGGGAGGACTGAGAGCGAGCAAGGGCAAGACGTCGGCACCCTGAGGTGGCTGGCAAGCTCAGAGCGGCAGTGTCTGTGGGGCTGTGGAAGGGCTGCCAAGGGAAGGTGAGGGCCAGCAACAGCTTGCAGTCCTGGCCCCTTTGGTGTGGGAGCAGGCGCTGGACGTTTTCCACTTGGGAGCTGGGCTCTGGCAGTGCTGAGAGCGAGCAAGGGCAGGACGTCGGCACCCTGAGGTGGCTGGCAAGCTCAGAGCGGCAGTGTCTGTGGGGCTGTGGAAGGGCTGCCAAGGGAAGGTGAGGGCCAGCAACAGCTTGCAGTCCTGGCCCCTTTGGTGTGGGAGCAGGCGCTGGACGTTTTCCATTTGGGAGCTGGGCTTTCTCAGGACTGAGAGCGAGCAAGGGCAAGACGTCGGCACCCTGAGGTGGCTGGCAAGCTCAGAGCGGCAGTGTCTGTGGGGCTGTGGAAGGGCTGCCAAGGGAAGGTGAGGGCCAGCACCAGCTTGCAGTCCTGGCCCCTTTGGTGTGGGAGCAGGCGCTGGACGTTTTCCATTTGGGAGCTGGGCTTTCGGAGGACTGAGAGCGAGCAAGGGCAAGACGTTGGCACCCTGAGGTGGCTGGCAAGCTCAGAGCGGCAGTGTCTGTGGGGCTGTGGAAGGGCTGCCAAGGGAAGGTGAGGGCCAGCAACAGCTTGCAGTCCTGGCCCCTTTGGTGTGGGAGCAGGCGCTGGACGTTTTGCATTTGGGAGCTGGGCTTTGGGAGGACTGAGAGCGAGCAAGGGCAAGACGTCGGTACCCTGAGGTGGCTGGCAAGCTCAGAGCGGCAGTGTCTGTGGGGCTGTGGAAGGGCTGCCAAGGGAAGGTGAGGGCCAGCAACAGCTTGCAGTCCTGGCCCCTTTGGTGTGGGAGGAGGCGCTGGATTTTTTCAATATCGGAGCTGGGCTTTCGGAGGACTGAGAACATGCAAGGGAAAGATGTCAGCACCCTGAGGTGGCTGGCAAGCTCAGAGTGGCAGTGTCTGTGGGGCTGTGGAAGGGCTGCCAAGGGAAGGTGAGGGCCAGCAACAGCTTGCAGTCCTGGCCCCTTTGGTGTGGGAGCAGGCGCTGGACGTTTTCCATTTGGGAGCTGGGCTTTCTCAGGACTGAGAGCGAGCAAGGGAAAGACGTCGGCACCCTGAGGTGGCTGGCAAGCTCAGAGCGGCAGTGTCTGTGGGGCTGTGGAAGGGCGGCCAAGGGAAGGTGAGGGCCAGCAACAGCTTGCAGTCCTGGCCCCTTTGGTGTGGGAGCAGGCGCTGGACGTTTTGCATTTGGGAGCTGGGCTTTGGGAGGACTGAGAGCGAGCAAGGGCAAGACGTCGGCACCCTGAGGTGGCTGGCAAGCTCAGAGCGGCAGTGTCTGTGGGGCTGTGGAAGGGCTGCCAAGGGAAGGTGAGGGCCAGCAACAGCTTGCAGTCCTGGCCCCTTTGGTGTGGGAGCAGGCGCTGGATTTTTTCAATATCGGATCTGGGCTTTCGGAGGACTGAGAACATGCAAGGGAAAGACGTCGGCACCCTGAGGTGGCTGGCAAGCTCAGAGCGCCAGTGTCTGTGGGGCTGTGGAAGGGCTGCCAAGGGAAGGTGAGGGCCAGCAACAGCTTGCAGTCCTGGCCCCTTTGGTGTGGGAGCAGGCGCTGGACTTTTCCATTTGGGAGCTGGGCTTTCGGAGGACTGAGAGCGAGCAAGGGCAAGACGTCGGCACCCTGAGGTGGCTGGCAAGCTCAGAGCGGCAGTGTCTGTGGGGCTGTGGAAGGGCTGCCAAGGGAAGGTGAGGGCCAGCAACAGCTTGCAGTCCTGGCCCCTTTGGTGTGGGAGCAGGCGCTGGACGTTTTCCATTTGGGAGCTGGGCTCTGGCAGTGCTGAGAGCGAGCAAGGGTAGGACGTCGGCACCCTGAGGTGGCTGGCAAGCTCAGAGCGGCAGTGTCTGTGGGGCTGTGGAAGGGCTGCCAAGGGAAGGTGAGGGCCAGCAACAGCTTGCAGTCCTGGCCCCTTTGGTGTGGGAGGAGGCGCTGGATTTTTTCAATATCGGATCTGGGCTTTCGGAGGACTGAGAGCGAGCAAGGGCAAGATGTCGGCACCCTGAGGTGGCTGGCAAGCCCATAGCGGCAGTGTCTGTGGGGCTGTGGAAGGGCTGCCAAGGGAAGGTGAGGGCCAGCAACAGCTTGCAGTCCTGGCCCCTTTGGTGTGGGAGCAGGCGCTGGACGTTTTCCATTTGGGAGCTGGGCTTTCTCAGGACTGAGAGCGAGCAAGGGTAGGACGTCGGCACCCTGAGGTGGCTGGCAAGCTCAGAGCGGCAGTGTCTGTGGGGCTGTGGAAGGGCTGCCAAGGGAAGGTGAGGGCCAGCAACAGCTTGCAGTCCTGGCCCCTTTGGTGTGGGAGCAGGCGCTGGACGTTTTGCATTTGGGAGCTGGGCTTTGGGAGGACTGAGAGCGAGCAAGGGCAAGACGTCCGTACCCTGAGGTGGCTGGCAAGCTCAGAGCGGCAGTGTCTGTGGGGCTGTGGAAGGGCTGCCAAGGGAAGGTGAGGGCCAGCAACAGCTTGCAGTCCTGGCCCCTTTGGTGTGGGAGCAGGCGCTGGACGTTTTCCATTTGGGAGCTGGGCTTTCGGAGGACTGAGAGCGAGCAAGGGCAAGACGTCGGCACCCTGAGGTGACTGGCAAGCTCAGAGCGGCAGTGTCTGTGGGGCTGTGGAAGGGCTGCCAAGGGAAGGTGAGGGCCAGCAACAGCTTGCAGTCCTGGCCCCTTTGGTGTGGGAGCAGGCGCTGTATTTCTTCAATATCGGAGCTGGGCTTTTGGAGGACTGAGAGCGAGCAAGGGCAAGACGTCGGCACCCTGAGGTGGCTGGCAAGCTCAGAGCGGCAGTGTCTGTGGGGCTGTGGAAGGGCTGCCAAGGGAAGGTGAGGGCCAGCAACAGCTTGCAGTCCTGGCCCCTTTGGTGTGGGAGGAGGCGCTGGATTTTTTCAATATCGGATATGGGCTTTCGGAGGACTGAGAGCGAGCAAGGGCAAGACGTCGGCACCCTGAGGTGGCTGGCAAGCTCAGAGCGGCAGTGTCTGTGGGGCTGTGGAAGGGCTGCCAAGGGAAGGTGAGGGCCAGCAACAGCTTGCAGTCCTGGCCCCTTTGGTGTGGGAGCAGGCGCTGGACGTTTTCCATTTGGGAGCTGGGCTTTCTCAGGACTGAGAGCGAGCAAGGGTAGGACGTCGGCACCCTGAGGTGGCTGGCAAGCTCTGAGCGGCAGTGTCTGTGGGGCTGTGGAAGGGCTGCCAAGGGAAGGTGAGGGCCAGCAACAGCTTGCAGTCCTGGCCCCTTTGGTGTGGGAGCAGGCGCTGGACGTTTTCCATTTGGGAGCTGGGCTTTCGGAGGACTGAGAGCGAGCAAGGGCAAGACGTCCGTACCCTGAGGTGGCTGGCAAGCTCAGAGCGGCAGTGTCTGTGGGGCTGTGGAAGGGCTGCCAAGGGAAGGTGAGGGCCAGCAACAGCTTGCAGTCCTGGCCCCTTTGGTGTGGGAGCAGGCGCTGGACGTTTTGCATTTGGGAGCTGGGCTTTGGGAGGACTGAGAGCGAGCAAGGGCAAGACGTCGGTACCCTGAGGTGGCTGGCAAGCTCAGAGCGGCAGTGTCTGTGGGGCTGTGGAAGGGCTGCCAAGGGAAGGTGAGGGCCAGCAACAGCTTGCAGTCCTGGCCCCTTTGGTGTGGGAGGAGGCGCTGGATTTTTTCAATATCGGAGCTGGGCTTTCGGAGGACTGAGAACATGCAAGGGAAAGATGTCAGCACCCTGAGGTGGCTGGCAAGCTCAGAGCGGCAGTGTCTGTGGGGCTGTGGAAGGGCTGCCAAGGGAAGGTGAGGGCCAGCAACAGCTTGCAGTCCTGGCCCCTTTGGTGTGGGAGCAGGCGCTGGACGTTTTCCATTTGGGAGCTGGGCTTTCTCAGGACTGAGAGCGAGCAAGGGAAAGACGTCGGCACCCTGAGGTGGCTGGCAAGCTCAGAGCGGCAGTGTCTGTGGGGCTGTGGAAGGGCGGCCAAGGGAAGGTGAGGGCCAGCAACAGCTTGCAGTCCTGGCCCCTTTGGTGTGGGAGCAGGCGCTGGACGTTTTGCATTTGGGAGCTGGGCTTTAGGAGGACTGAGAGCGAGCAAGGGCAAGACGTCGGCACCCTGAGGTGGCTGGCAAGCTCAGAGCGGCAGTGTCTGTGGGGCTGTGGAAGGGCTGCCAAGGGAAGGTGAGGGCCAGCAACAGCTTGCAGTCCTGGCCCCTTTGGTGTGGGAGCAGGCGCTGGATTTTTTCAATATCGGATCTGGGCTTTCGGAGGACTGAGAACATGCAAGGGAAAGACGTCGGCACCCTGAGGTGGCTGGCAAGCTCAGAGCGGCAGTGTCTGTGGGGCTGTGGAAGGGCTGCCAAGGGAAGGTGAGGGCCAGCAACAGCTTGCAGTCCTGGCCCCTTTGGTGTGGGAGCAGGCGCTGGACTTTTCCATTTGGGAGCTGGGCTTTCGGAGGACTGAGAGCGAGCAAGGGCAAGACGTCGGCACCCTGAGGTGGCTGGCAAGCTCAGAGCGGCAGTGTCTGTGGGGCTGTGGAAGGGCTGCCAAGGGAAGGTGAGGGCCAGCAACAGCTTGCAGTCCTGGCCCCTTTGGTGTGGGAGCAGGCGCTGGACGTTTTCCATTTGGGAGCTGGGCTCTGGCAGTGCTGAGAGCGAGCAAGAGTAGGACGTCGGCACCCTGAGGTGGCTGGCAAGCTCAGAGCGGCAGTGTCTGTGGGGCTGTGGAAGGGCTGCCAAGGGAAGGTGAGGGCCAGCAACAGCTTGCAGTCCTGGCCCCTTTGGTGTGGGAGGAGGCGCTGGATTTTTTCAATATCGGATCTGGGCTTTCGGAGGACTGAGAGCGAGCAAGGGCAAGATGTCGGCACCCTGAGGTGGCTGGCAAGCCCATAGCGGCAGTGTCTGTGGGGCTGTGGAAGGGCTGCCAAGGGAAGGTGAGGGCCAGCAACAGCTTGCAGTCCTGGCCCCTTTGGTGTGGGAGCAGGCGCTGGACGTTTTCCATTTGGGAGCTGGGCTTTCTCAGGACTGAGAGCGAGCAAGGGTAGGACGTCGGCACCCTGAGGTGGCTGGCAAGCTCAGAGCGGCAGTGTCTGTGGGGCTGTGGAAGGGCTGCCAAGGGAAGGTGAGGGCCAGCAACAGCTTGCAGTCCTGGCCCCTTTGGTGTGGGAGCAGGCGCTGGACGTTTTGCATTTGGGAGCTGGGCTTTGGGAGGACTGAGAGCGAGCAAGGGCAAGACGTCCGTACCCTGAGGTGGCTGGCAAGCTCAGAGCGGCAGTGTCTGTGGGGCTGTGGAAGGGCTGCCAAGGGAAGGTGAGGGCCAGCAACAGCTTGCAGTCCTGGCCCCTTTGGTGTGGGAGCAGGCGCTGGACGTTTTCCATTTGGGAGCTGGGCTTTCGGAGGACTGAGAGCGAGCAAGGGCAAGACGTCGGCACCCTGAGGTGACTGGCAAGCTCAGAGCGGCAGTGTCTGTGGGGCTGTGGAAGGGCTGCCAAGGGAAGGTGAGGGCCAGCAACAGCTTGCAGTCCTGGCCCCTTTGGTGTGGGAGCAGGCGCTGTATTTCTTCAATATCGGAGCTGGGCTTTTGGAGGACTGAGAGCGAGCAAGGGAAAGACGTCGGCACCCTGAGGTGGCTGGCAAGCTCAGAGCGGCAGTGTCTGTGGGGCTGTGGAAGGGCTGCCAAGGGAAGGTGAGGGCCAGCAACAGCTTGCAGTCCTGGCCCCTTTGGTGTGGGAGGAGGCGCTGGATTTTTTCAATATCGGATATGGGCTTTCGGAGGACTGAGAGCGAGCAAGGGCAAGACGTCGGCACCCTGAGGTGGCTGGCAAGCTCAGAGCGGCAGTGTCTGTGGGGCTGTGGAAGGGCTGCCAAGGGAAGGTGAGGGCCAGCAACAGCTTGCAGTCCTGGCCCCTTTGGTGTGGGAGCAGGCGCTGGACGTTTTCCATTTGGGAGCTGGGCTTTCTCAGGACTGAGAGCGAGCAAGGGTAGGACGTCGGCACCCTGAGGTGGCTGGCAAGCTCTGAGCGGCAGTGTCTGTGGGGCTGTGGAAGGGCTGCTAAGGGAAGGTGAGGGCCAGCAACAGCTTGCAGTCCTGGCCCCTTTGGTGTGGGAGCAGGCGCTGGACGTTTTGCATTTGGGAGCTGGGCTTTCGGAGGACTGAGAGCGAGCAAGGGCAAGACGTCCGTACCCTGAGGTGGCTGGCAAGCTCAGAGCGGCAGTGTCTGTGGGGCTGTGGAAGGGCTGCCAAGGGAAGGTGAGGGCCAGCAACAGCTTGCAGTCCTGGCCCCTTTGGTGTGGGAGCAGGCGCTGGACGTTTTCCATTTGGGAGCTGGGCTTTCGGAGGACTGAGAGCGAGCAAGGGCAAGACGTCGGCACCCTGAGGTGGCTGGCAAGCTCAGAGCGGCAGTGTCTGTGGGGCTGTGGAAGGGCTGCCAAGGGAAGGTGAGGGCCAGCACCAGCTTGCAGTCCTGGCCCCTTTGGTGTGGGAGCAGGCGCTGGACGTTTTCCATTTGGGAGCTGGGCTTTCTCAGGACTGAGAGCGAGCAAGGGCAAGACGTCGGCACCCTGAGGTGGCTGGCAAGCTCAGAGCGGCAGTGTCTGTGGGGCTGTGGAAGGGCTGCCAAGGGAAGGTGAGGGCCAGCAACAGCTTGCAGTCCTGGCCCCTTTGGTGTGGGAGCAGGCGCTGGACGTTTTCCATTTGGGAGCTGGGCTCTGGCAGTGCTGAGATCGAGCAAGGGCAGGACGTCGGCACCCTGAGGTGGCTGGCAAGCCCAGAGCGGCAGTGTCTGTGGGGCTGTGGAAGGGCTGCCAAGGGAAGGTGAGGGCCAGCAACAGCTTGCAGTCCTGGCCCCTTTGGTGTGGGAGCAGGCGCTGGACGTTTTGCATTTGGGAGCTGGGCTTTGGGAGGACTGAGAGCGAGCAAGGGCAAGACGTCGGTACCCTGAGGTGGCTGGCAAGCTCAGAGCTGCAGTGTCTGTGGGGCTGTGGAAGGGCTGCCAAGGGAAGGTGAGGGCCAGCAACAGCTTGCAGTCCTGGCCCCTTTGGTGTGGGAGCAGGCGCTGGACGTTTTCCATTTGGGAGCTGGGCTCTGGCAGTGCTGAGAGCGAGCAAGTGTAGGACGTCGGCACCCTGAGGTGGCTGGCAAGCTCAGAGCGGCAGTGTCTGTGGGGCTGTGGAAGGGCTGCCAAGGGAAGGTGAGGGCCAGCAACAGCTTGCAGTCCTGGCCCCTTTGGTGTGGGAGCAGGCGCTGGACGTTTTCCATTTGGGAGCTGGGCTTTGGGAGGACTGAGAGCGAGGAAGGGCAAGACGTCGGTACCCTGAGGTGGCTGGCAAGCCCATAGCGGCAGTGTCTGTGGGGCTGTGGAAGGGCTGCCAAGGGAAGGTGAGGGCCAGCAACAGCTTGCAGTCCTGGCCCCTTTGGTGTGGGAGCAGGCGCTGGACGTTTTCCATTTGGGAGCTGGGCTTTCTCAGGACTGAGAGCGAGCAAGGGTAGGACGTCGGCACCCTGAGGTGGCTGGCAAGCTCAGAGCGGCAGTGTCTGTGGGGCTGTGGAAGGGCTGCCAAGGGAAGGTGAGGGCCAGCACCAGCTTGCAGTCCTGGCCCCTTTGGTGTGGGAGCAGGCGCTGGACGTTTTGCATTTGGGAGCTGGGCTTTCGGAGGACTGAGAGCGAGCAAGGGCAAGACGTCCGTACCCTGAGGTGGCTGGCAAGCTCAGAGCGGCAGTGTCTGTGGGGCTGTGGAAGGGCTGCCAAGGGAAGGTGAGGGCCAGCAACAGCTTGCAGTCCTGGCCCCTTTGGTGTGGGAGCAGGCGCTGGACGTTTTCCATTTGGGAGCTGGGCTTTCGGAGGACTGAGAGCGAGCAAGGGCAAGACGTCGGCACCCTGAGGTGGCTGGCAAGCTCAGAGCGGCAGTGTCTGTGGGGCTGTGGAAGGGCTGCCAAGGGAAGGTGAGGGCCAGCAACAGCTTGCAGTCCTGGCCCCTTTGGTGTGGGAGGAGGCGCTGGATTTTTTCAATATCGGATCTGGGCTTTCGGAGGACTGAGAGCGAGCAAGGGCAAGACGTCGGCACCCTGAGGTGGCTGGCAAGCTCAGAGCGGCAGTGTCTGTGGGGCTGTGGAAGGGCTGCCAAGGGAAGGTGAGGGCCAGCAACAGCTTGCAGTCCTGGCCCCTTTGGTGTGGGAGCAGGCGCTGGACGTTTTGCATTTGGGAGCTGGGCTTTCGGAGGACTGAGAGCGAGCAAGGGCAAGACGTTGGTACCCTGAGGTGGCTGGCAAGCTCAGAGCGCCAGTGTCTGTGGGGCTGTGGAAGGGCTGCCAAGGGAAGGTGAGGGCCAGCACCAGCTTGCAGTCCTGGCCCCTTTGGTGTGGGAGCAGGCGCTGGATGTTTTTCCATTTGGGAGCTGGGCTTTCGGAGGATTGAGAGCGAGCAAGGGAAAGATGTCGGCACCCTGAGGTGGCTGGCAAGCTCAGAGCGGCAGTGTCTGTGGGGCTGTGGAAGGGCTGCCAAGGGAAGGTGAGGGCCAGCAACAGCTTGCAGTCCTGGCCCCTTTGGTGTGGGAGCAGGCGCTGGACGTTTTCCATTTGGGAGCTGGGCTCTGGCAGTGCTGAGATCGAGCAAGGACAGGACGTCGGCACCCTGAGGTGGCTGGCAAGCTCAGAGCGGCAGTGTCTGTGGGGCTGTGGAAGGGCTGCCAAGGGAAGGTGAGGGCCAGCACCAGCTTGCAGTCCTGGCCCCTTTGGTGTGGGAGCAGGCACTGGACGTTTTGCATTTGGGAGCTGGGCTTTGGGAGGACTGAGAGCGAGCAAGGGCAAGACGTCGGTACCCTGAGGTGGCTGGCAAGCTCAGAGCGGCAGTGTCTGTGGGGCTGTGGAAGGGCTGCCAAGGGAAGGTGAGGGCCAGCAACAGCTTGCAGTCCTGGCCCCTTTGGTGTGGGAGCAGGCGCTGGACGTTTTTCCATTTGGGAGCTGGGCTTTCGGAGGACTGAGAGCGAGCAAGGGAAAGATGTCGGCACCCTGAGGTGGCTGGCAAGCTCAGAGCGGCAGTGTCTGTGGGGCTGTGGAAGGGCTGCCAAGGGAAGGTGAGGGCCAGCAACAGCTTGCAGTCCTGGACCCTTTGGTGTGGGAGCAGGCGCTGGACGTTTTCCATTTGGGAGCTGGGCTTTCGGAGGTCTGAGAGCGAGCAAGGGCAAGACGTCGGTACCCTGAGGTGGCTGGCAAGCTCAGAGCGGCAGTGTCTGTGGGGCTGTGGAAGGGCTGCCAAGGGAAGGTGAGGGCCAGCAACAGCTTGCAGTCCTGGCCCCTTTGGTGTGGGAGCAGGCGCTGGACGTTTTCCATTTGGGAGCTGGGCTTTCTCAGGACTGAGAGCGAGCAAGGGCAAGACGTCGGCACCCTGAGGTGGCTGGCAAGCTCAGAGCGGCAGTGTCTGTGGGGCTGTGGAATGGCTGCCAAGGGAAGGTGAGGGCCAGCACCAGCTTGCAGTCCTGGCCCCTTTGGTGTGGGAGCAGGCGCTGGACGTTTTCCATTTGGGAGCTGGGCTCTGGCAGTGCTGAGAGCGAGCAAGGGCAAGACGTCGGCACCCTGAGGTGGCTGGCAAGCTCAGAGCGGCAGTGTCTGTGGGGCTGTGGAAGGGCTGCCAAGGGAAGGTGAGGGCCAGCAACAGCTTGCAGTCCTGGCCCCTTTGGTGTGGGAGGAGGCGCTGGATTTTTTCAATATCGGAGCTGGGCTTTCGGAGGACTGAGAACATGCAAGGGAAAGATGTCAGCACCCTGAGGTGGCTGGCAAGCTCAGAGCGGCAGTGTCTGTGGGGCTGTGGAAGGGCTGCCAAGGGAAGGTGAGGGCCAGCAACAGCTTGCAGTCCTGGCCCCTTTGGTGTGGGAGCAGGCGCTGGACGTTTTCCATTTGGCAGCTGGGCTCTGGCAGTGCTGAGAGCGAGCAAGGGAAAGATGTCTGCACCCTGAGGTGGCTGGCAAGCTCAGAGCGGCAGTGTCTGTGGGGCTGTGGAAGGGCCGCCAAGGGAAGGTGAGGGCCAGCAACAGCTTGCAGTCCTGGCCCCTTTGGTGTGGGAGCAGGCGCTGGACGTTTTCCATTTGGGAGCTGGGCTTTCAGAGGACTGAGAGCGAGCAAGGGCAAGACGTCGGCACCCTGAGGTGGCTGGCAAGCTCAGAGCGGCAGTGTCTGTGGGGCTGTGGAAGGGCTGCCAAGGGAAGGTGAGGGCCAGCAACAGCTTGCAGTCCTGGCCCCTTTGGTGTGGGAGCAGGCGCTGGACGTTTTCCATTTGGGAGCTGGGCTTTCGGAGGACTGAGAGCGAGCAAGGGCAAGACGTCGGCACCCTGAGGTGGCTGGCAAGCTCAGAGCGGCAGTGTCTGTGGGGCTGTGGAAGGGCTGCCAAGGGAAGGTGAGGGCCAGCACCAGCTTGCAGTCCTGGCCCCTTTGGTGTGGGAGCAGGCGCTGGACGTTTTCCATTTGGGAGCTGGGCTTTCTCAGGACTGAGAGCGAGCAAGGCAACAACGTCGGCACCCTGAGGTGGCTGGCAAGCTCAGAGCGGCAGTGTCTGTGGGGCTGTGGAAGGGCTGCCAAGGGAAGGTGAGGGCCAGCAACAGCTTGCAGTCCTGGCCCCTTTGGTGTGGGAGCAGGCGCTGGACGTTTTCCATTTGGGAGCTGGGCTTTCGGAGGACTGAGAGCGAGCAAGGGCAAGACGTCGGCACCCTGAGGTGGCTGGCAAGCTCAGAGCGGCAGTGTCTGTGGGGCTGTGGAAGGGCTGCCAAGGGAAGGTGAGGGCCAGCACCAGCTTGCAGTCCTGGCCCCTTTGGTGTGGGAGCAGGCGCTGGATGTTTTTCCATTTGGGAGCTGGGCTTTCGGAGGACTGAGAGCGAGCAAGGGAAAGATGTCGGCACCCTGAGGTGGCTGGCAAGCTCAGAGCGGCAGTGTCTGTGGGGCTGTGGAAGGGCTGCCAAGGGAAGGTGAGGGCCAGCACCAGCTTGCAGTCCTGGCCCCTTTGGTGTGGGAGCAGGCGCTGGACGTTTTCCATTTGGGAGCTGGGCTTTCGGAGGACTGAGAGCGAGCAAGGGCAAGACGTCGGTACCCTGAGGTGGCTGGCAAGCTCAGAGCGGCAGTGTCTGTGGGGCTGTGGAAGGGCTGCCAAGGGAAGGTGAGGGCCAGCACCAGCTTGCAGTCCTGGCCCCTTTGGTGTGGGAGCAGGCGCTGGACGTTTTGCATTTGGGAGCTTGGCTTTGGGAGGACTGAGAGCGAGCAAGGGCAAGACGTCGGTACCCTGAGGTGGCTGGCAAGCTCAGAGCGGCAGTGTCTGTGGGGCTGTGGAAGGGCTGCCAAGGGAAGGTGAGGGCCAGCAACAGCTTGCAGTCCTGGCCCCTTTGGTGTGGGAGCAGGCGCTGGACGTTTTCCATTTGGGAGCTGGGCTTTGGGAGGACTGAGAGCGAGCAAGGGCAAGACGTCGGTACCCTGAGGTGGCTGGCAAGCTCAGAGCGGCAGTGTCTGTGGGGCTGTGGAAGGGCTGCCAAGGGAAGGTGAGGGCCAGCAACAGCTTGCAGTCCTGGCCCCTTTGGTGTGGGAGCAGGCGCTGGATGTTTTTCCATTTGGGAGCTGGGCTTTCGGAGGACTGAGAGCGAGCAAGGGAAAGATGTCGGCACCCTGAGGTGGCTGGCAAGCTCAGAGCGGCAGTGTCTGTGGGGCTGTGGAAGGGCTGCCAAGGGAAGTTGAGGGCCAGCAACAGCTTGCAGTCCTGGCCCCTTTGGTGTGGGAGCAGGCGCTGGACGTTTTCCATTTGGGAGCTGGGCTCTGGCAGTGCTGAGAGCGAGCAAGGGCAGGACGTCGGCACCCTGAGGTGGCTGGCAAGCTCAGAGCGGCAGTGTCTGTGGGGCTGTGGAAGGGCTGCCAAGGGAAGGTGAGGGCCAGCACCAGCTTGCAGTCCTGGCCCCTTTGGTGTGGGAGCAGGCGCTGGACGTTTTGCATTTGGGAGCTGGGCTTTGGGAGGACTGAGAGCGAGCAAGGGCAAGACGTCGGTACCCTGAGGTGGCTGGCAAGCTCAGAGCGGCAGTGTCTGTGGGGCTGTGGAAGGGCTGCCAAGGGAAGGTGAGGGCCAGCAACAGCTTGCAGTCCTGGCCCCTTTGGTGTGGGAGCAGGCGCTGGACGTTTTCCATTTGGGAGCTGGGCTTTGGGAGGACTGAGAGCGAGCAAGGGCAAGACGTCGGTACCCTGAGGTGGCTGGGAAGCTCAGAGCGGCAGTGTCTGTGGGGCTGTGGAAGGGCTGCCAAGGGAAGGTGAGGGCCAGCAACAGCTTGCAGTCCTGGCCCCTTTGGTGTGGGAGCAGGCGCTGGATGTTTTTCCATTTGGGAGCTGGGCTTTCGGAGGACTGAGAGCGAGCAAGGGAAAGATGTCGGCACCCTGAGGTGGCTGGCAAGCTCAGAGCGGCAGTGTCTGTGGGGCTGTGGAAGGGCTGCCAAGGGAAGGTGAGGGCCAGCAACAGCTTGCAGTCCTGGCCCCTTTGGTGTGGGAGGAGGCGCTGGATTTTTTCAATATCGGAGCTGGGCTTTCGGAGGACTGAGAACATGCAAGGGAAAGATGTCAGCACCCTGAGGTGGCTGGCAAGCTCAGAGCGGCAGTGTCTGTGGGGCTGTGGAAGGGCTGCCAAGGGAAGGTGAGGGCCAGCAACAGCTTGCAGTCCTGGCCCCTTTGGTGTGGGAGCAGGCGCTGGACGTTTTTCCATTTGGGAGCTGGGCTTTCGGAGGACTGAGAGCGAGCAAGGGAAAGACGTCGGCACCCTGAGGTGGCTGGCAAGCTCAGAGCGGCAGTGTCTGTGGGGCTGTGGAAGGGCTGCCAAGGGAAGGTGAGGGCCAGCAACAGCTTGCAGTCCTGGCCCCTTTGGTGTGGGAGCAGGCGCTGGATGTTTTTCCATTTGGGAGCTGGGCTTTCGGAGGACTGAGAGCGAGCAAGGGAAAGATGTCGGCACCCTGAGGTGGCTGGCAAGCTCAGAGCGGCAGTGTCTGTGGGGCTGTGGAAGGGCTGCCAAGGGAAGGTGAGGGCCAGCAACAGCTTGCAGTCCTGGCCCCTTTGGTGTGGGAGCAGGCGCTGGACGTTTTCCATTTGGGAGCTGGGCTCTGGCAGTGCTGAGAGCGAGCAAGGGCAGGACGTCGGCACCCTGAGGTGGCTGGCAAGCTCAGAGCGGCAGTGTCTGTGGGGCTGTGGAAGGGCTGCCAAGGGAAGGTGAGGGCCAGCAACAGCTTGCAGTCCTGGCCCCTTTGGTGTGGGAGGAGGCGCTGGATTTTTTCAATATCGGAGCTGGGCTTTTGGAGGACTGAGAACATGCAAGGGAAAGATGTCAGCACCCTGAGGTGGCTGGCAAGCTCAGAGCGGCAGTGTCTGTGGGGCTGTGGAAGGGCTGCCAAGGGAAGGTGAGGGCCAGCAACAGCTTGCAGTCCTGGCCCCTTTGGTGTGGGAGCAGGCGCTGGACGTTTTCCATTTCGGAGCTGGGTTTTCGGAGGACTGAGAGCGAGCAAGGGAAAGACGTCGGCACCCTGAGGTGGCTGGCAAGCTCAGAGCGGCAGTGTCTGTGGGGCTGTGGAAGGGCTGCCAAG